>NW_010555094.1:40882-60728 GCF_000687285.1 Phaethon lepturus | reverse complement strand
CTCTCTGCCCAACTCTCCAGTCTGTCCAGATTTTGTCAAACTCAAATTACCAGATTACATGTCATTGGAAGTGGGTTTTTGTTTCAGGGTGGATGGTTTTTTTTTTTTTGTAGGTCAAATAAGTGCTTTTGTGCCTGCTTTTGTACTGTATAAATGTATGGTATTTCAGTTATATGTTTATATCACTGAGTTTATGTCTTACAGTAACTTTCCAGTAATAAAAAAATCCTTGTCAGGGATGGGGATCGCCCTGTTTACAACTGTTGAGTAGGCATAGTGTTCACCATCCTCCGCAAAGGTAATCTCTCTAGGTTTTGTTTAAGCTTTTCATTTGGGTTTGGTTTGCTTGTCAGAATGGGTTAGGTGCAGGCTGGTAAGCTCCCATGGTGGGCTGAGCGCTGTGCCACTAACATCTGGACCGGTGCATGTGGTGTTCTCCTGAACCCCTGAGCAGAGAGTTCAGGCTTACCCAGTTAGACTGTACCTAGTCTGAACTTGGCCTGGGTAAGTACCTGAACTGTCATCACCCTGCCCTTCCTGTTTGAGAAAGCATGCCTAGAACAGAGCCTGTGCTTGGCATGTTCTGTCGGTGCCTCTTGCACCTTCCAGCAGCTCAGAGGAGCTCACAGATCTTATCTGGGCAGAAATAGCTGCTGATTTTTTTTTTAATTTTTTTTCACTTGCCCACCCACAGGAGCATGTGAAACACAATGTGAGCATGCAGTATAAATGGTGAAGTTTCTTTCACACACAAAAAGTGTTAAATAACTTAAGGAAACAAGTACACAAAGAGTTTTCAATTTGGTTTCATTCAAGTTATTTTCGCTTGGGCTGAAAAGGCAGATATTTTGGTACTTGCTTCACCATCTGCATTCTCTGTTTTTTGCCATGCTTTGCTATATACTTAACAAGTTTTTCCATTAAGAAATATCTGCAATGCTGTGGGTGCTTTTTTCATTACTTCATAAAAGCATCAAAGTTTTATTCTAGATGCTTCCAACTTCAGTCGTGTAGTTCTTGATGCTGTGATGAATGGTAAATTTTTTATAATCTGGTATCACTCCTTAGTGACCAGGAGTGTTTTCAGTTTTTATTACATTAATAGTTGCTTTTAGAAAGTGCTTACCAGGACAAACTTTCAAAAATTAGTGAATCTAAGGTTGCATAATTTTACAGAAGGATGAAGATTTGCAGCGAATGTGTACAATTGACTTCCTTTCATAAAGCAGCAATTTTTGCAGAATTAGTCTGAAAAGCAGAAGCCACAGTTGTTTTCATGTGAGAGAGACTTAATATTATTACCAAGATAATGGCATTAATTTCGGGTGCCTCCTGTTACTAGCACTGTTATCTAAGAATTTTTTTCTTTAAGGCAGCCACTCACTGTTTAAAAAACCTGGAGTTAGGGCAAATCTTACAGCTCTGTGTGTGGAAAAGTATTCTTTTATCTCTCCATAAAAAGATAGGAACTTCTTGTTAGGGGCCTTCCTTTGTCGTTGCTTGTGGTTTGATTCTCATGCTTAAACTGTAGAAAACTTATCACTTCTTAGTGCAGAACAGCTTTTAGTTTTGTTATAGCTAGAGTAGACAGACTGCTTATTAAATAGAAAAAAAATTAAAATCTAAATTCTCAGTTCTGGAGTTTTTAGTTTTCCAACAAAATGGTAAGTTTTCTAGAAGACCAGATGATGTGTGGAGGGTTCTTTTTGTTTATTTTAATTTTGTGATAAGTTCAGTTTTCTTACGGGAAAAACTGGGCTTGCTTTATAAGCAGTTGTATAACAGGAACTGGATTCGAGGGAGGTGATAAATGTGAAAGACCACAGCTTGCTTCAGTGTCAAAGCAGCATTAGAGGATTAGAACAAACTTCTCCATCCAGCTTCTTGCAGAAGTATTAGACTGTGCAAGTGTGGCTTTCTGAATTTGCATTCATCTTAAATGAGCTCTATTGAGTACATTCTGAAAACATGATAATTCAGTGATTGTCAGTTATATTTATACACTTTTTTCAGCACTCTAATTGGATAACAAATGCAGTCCATGCATTTACAACTTCTAGATTTAGAATTGTTCTGATTTACATTTTGTCTTAGCTTTTGAAATGTATCCTCTTTCATTTTGTCAGTGATGCTTAAATGCCAGTAACCCTGAGGTATAAATGATAATAGTCTAGCAAAAAAGGGAACTTGTCAGGATTTACAGGTCTGCTCAGGTGCAAGAACCTCAAAATACTGCTGGAAAAGTATGAACAAATGGCTCTTCATTTATAAAACTCCTAGAAAATAACTTTGAAGAATAAATAATGCTAGAGGATACTATAGTGGGATTTTCAAAATTATCAGTCTCGAAGTGAACCTCTCTGGGTTCACTGTAATTTTAGCTGAGTTCTTTACGTAATTCTGAAAATCTCATCTTTGGCAATGATGCTAGTTGAAATTACAAATGAAAATCACTTTCTTGTTTGCAAGACATGATAGAAGACTGTATAATCAAGAGTGATATGGAAAGGCTTGAATGGCAATCAAGTGTTGTCTTCCAAAAGAAATGAGGAGGCAGTAATGAAACTAGTGGATTTGCAACAAAAGGAGGTTTGGGTTTTTTTAGTTTTATCTCCCACCACACACATACACACAATGTGAGCTTTTTACTGCAGAATACTGTGGATGTTAAAAAGTTTACACGAGTTCAAGGGGAGACAGGACAAGCTCACAGAAGAAAAATTTTTAGTGTTGCTGAACAAACACATCTGACTTCAAAAGTCCAGAGGTACAACTGGTGAAGTGGGACAGCACTTGGAGGAGAGAAAGCCTGTATGCCTCCCCTTCTGTTACCTTCTTCCCCAGGCATCCAGCCTTGGCCGCTGTTGGAGGCACGATGGTAGATTAACTGAACGTTTGGGGTCTGATCCAGTACAACCATTCATATCTTCTACCTGATCTCACGAGCTCTTTTTCGATCTTTGCATTTCTATGACTGAAGTTACTTTCTTAAGAAATACAAGTTTGGAGGTTGATTCCAATTAAGGATATCTTACCTGCCTGAAGTATCATTTATGGGTTTTTTTTAAAGCACTTTTAGATGAAAAATAAAAAGACGTATTTGACTTGGTATTTCTTTAAATGTCAAAGACATGTATACTGAGTGAGACAAATTTTGACTTGTATTCTGTTCCTGAGAAAGCCAGAAATCAAAATTTCAAGCTGAATATAAAAAGTATAAAACGGGGAATACTTTGCTTTTAAAGTAATGGTATGTTGAGGTAAATCAGAGGTGTTGATAGAAAATTTGGTTGGGTTTTTTTTCCTTGTTTTTTGAAACTGCTAGTTAATTATCTAGTTATCAATTTCTGCCTACCTTGGTTCAAATCAAAAAAATGCTTGGAACCAACTACATTTTCACTGCTTTTATTTTTATGGTAAGGGTGCAGTATCTGCACTCTGTAGATGAAGAAACCAGAATACAAAGAACAAATTTGTAAGTTTTGATCCTAAAACTGAACTCCTAACCCCGCTGCACAGGCATATGAGTAAAAATAATGTACTTTTAAGAAATACTAGGTGCAACACATTCAGATGCTCAGGAGCTCCAACAATATAAGCCTTTTTTTAGCTGAGATGCCTAGGCATAGCTTAGGAGCATAACTCCTCATCTAGATTTAAATTTTGGCATACGCTCTTACCAGAGAGAAGAGTTATCATCAAAGGCAGGAGCAGAGGGAAGGAGTGCGGCAACTCAGTAATGTACCAGTGAAGACACTGCTCCATCCACAGCCCTCCAGGATAATTTTGTTGCAGAACTGGAAGAGGTGGAGAAAAGCTCATGCAGTGCTGAAGAGCTGGTAGCTTGGCTTTATATCGGCTTGTTGTGGGAGGTACAGGTTCACTCCCCCTCTTCTGAATCAGATTAGGAATTTCTCGAGTAATGGTCAGATTCTCTACATTACGGATGTTGCTTTTTTGACTGTTCTTTTTTTGGTTTGTGGTGTGGTTTGGGGTTTTTTTCCTACCCGCCCCTCCCGGCAAGAGTGAAGTATGTTAAATAATAAAAAATATAAAGCTTCCTCAGTTTTGTGATATCAAGCTGTCAACTGGTCGGAAAGCTGTTGTACTGTCTCGCACTACGCTGTCGCAAAAAGCAGAAGCTACCGCCCTGGAGAGTGACTGCAAGGCAGCAAGAGCTACTCTTCATGCTTCCTCAGGCTCTTTGAGCTATTGCACCAAGGAAAGTCTGGTTTAAAAGGGAGTACCCATACACGCAGCTTTAACTGCTTGTTCTGCTTTTAAGGCAGTGAATTTATTTATTTATTTATTTATTCATCTATCTATTTATTTACCCCACCCCTCGCAGTTCTGTAATCTCAGAAGGAGCAGCTTTTCTTCACCAGGGTGAGGCTCCGGACTGCTCACTGCTGTAATGCAGAGGTGTTGCTAAGCAAGTTGTCACTCAACCAAGTAACAGCTTTGCCAAGCTGGGGGAGAGTAGCAGCCTAGAAATATAGCCCAGCAGTGACATTAAGGGCTTTAGTCTTAAAGTCTTTGAAGGGAGTCTAATATTAAACAAGGTTTTTAGAGAGAGATGCATTGAGACATTAGAGGTGCATATCTGACTTTTGAACTTTGGATTTGTCAGTGGCATATGGAAAACGTACAGAATTTCTAGTCATGCTGGGGGTTTCGTGCATTTTTGTGAAGTCAGATATGAATCAGAAGAGTTTAGGATTCCCAACTAAGGTAACTGCCTATTTTCAGATATTATGGAGACATTTATATCTATGCTTTCTTTGTAGCTTAAGCTCATACGATTTCCTTTCATAAGTGGTGTGGATAAAGATTTAAAACGCTGTTAAATTCAAAATTCAATCGGCATTAGTTTCTAGCAATCTTTGAATGACTCAGTTTTCCAGTAGTAGTAGTCAATGTCCAATTGATTTATAGCAGTTAAGCAAAAGCTTCACAAAGGGAAGTAAGCTCAGTCAGATAACATATCATATACTCTGGCAGCTCAATATGCATTTTGTCCAACATTGATTCACGCTTCTGTATACTGCCCTGAAGTAAAAATGCCTCAGTGCTATATCTGTGTTGCAACTGACCGCTGTAAATCTAAAGTGCAAATTCATTTTAGCTCAGTTCTTATTCTTGACTCCATTGTTTTTTGGTGAGGAAAAAACAACATTTACTACTTACTTTTACCTTTTAAATATTTATTAAATTTTACAATGATGTTAAATTAATTTTGAGGAAAATGTACACAACATTCTAATATCTGGAAAATATACACAGCAGGATGTTTTAAAGCACTTTTGTCTATATATTTGTGTTTGTAACAGTAATATATGTAGATTTCTCCTTTTACGTGGCTTTGACTTTCCAAAGTGTCTCGATTATTTTTTCCAGCATGTAGCCCCAAGTAATTTGTTTTTATACTTTATAAAGTTTGCAAGAAAATAGCATTTGAAATTTTAAATGCAGCTGTTAAAAACGTTTCTAAGACACAAAGATTGGAAGGAAGTTTCACTCTAAAAATTACTGTGCCTTGAATTTCTTTATGGGACACCAAATAGTTTCCTAGAAGAAGTATTTGGGTTGATGCACATGCTCATTTCTAGTTAGTAAAGGTCATGTTTTTCTAAGAAACTACTCCTTTGAGACTGAATTACCTTATTTGGAGGATGCAATTTTGCTCAAAAGATGAGTTGAGTTGAAGAACTTCTCACAAAACAGTTTAATAACGTGGTACTGTACCTAAAGCACTAACTTCAGTCATCAGAGGTTATTTTGTTATAATTACACAGACATCTGAGACAGAGGTGAGAAGAAAAACCAGTTTGTCTGAGTTGTTTCCAGATGCCCTAAACTACCAGAAGATTTAATTGCTTTATGGGGGCCAGGCTTGTGGAGAGAGCATATATTTTATCAGATAAACCTGGGAGAAACGAAGTTCTTGTAGCCCATTGATCAAAGCCTGCTATGAATGTAATGGTGCCTAAGAAGGAAGATGCAGGGAGAAGGACAGAAGGGAGGAGTGAGAGAGAGAGAGAGGAGAAAAGTCCGGAGCAGGGACAGTAGCTGAAGCAATATGTTCAATATAGTGCCGCTTTCCTCAGCGACTGGATCCTGAGGTGTAAACCAGGTAGTTTCACCCCTGTTCGCAGTAACCTGGAAACCTATCATTATAAAAAAATGAGCAACTGTTTTAACTTCAGGAAAAAAAAACCCTACATTTTCATTTGTTTTTGACTTGACAGACAGTCTTTGGACCTTGGTTAACCTAATCAGAAACCAAAAGTTTGTTTCTAACATACGACTTGTCAAGAACAGACATTCGACACAAATTCTTAAAATACTTTTTCTGTGTACTATTATGCTTAACACTTTTACAGTCTTATCGTAAACTTTTCTTATGTGAAGGAAGCGTAACATTTTACATATCAGAATATATTTCCACAGCTGAAGAAATGTGCAGGCTTCTAATTCCAGTTTAGTCCCAGTATTCTTTTAATACAGTTTATATTGTAGAGTCACTGTCAAATATTTTCATTTTTATGGTCTGAAGGCTGTGTTGAATGAAGTTTTCTGAAACTGGCCTCTCGGAGAATCTGATGTCCCGTGGTCTAGTGGACCGCTTCTTTTTTATCGAATTTTGAATTGTATCTGATGTAAAGTAATAGACTATAGGGTCAAAACAGCAGTTCGAAACAGCAATGCACAGAGTGACAGGGTACATAGTCCTGACTGCGGTTACCACTGAACAATTAATCCAGGTCTGTGTTCTCATAAGAGAGTAAAGTATTAAAGTAATGTTATAAGGCACAAAGCAGAAGCAGAATATCACCAAATGGACAAAAATCATTTTGAGTACCTTTTTCTTGCTTAATTTATTCTGACTTAACGTAAGTGGTTTATTCAAAGTCCGTAACACCATGGTAGAGCAGGTCACATTCAAGATGAGTGGAATAAAAAACCCAACTATTTCAATGAAGATAACAATCCGGGATAGGTAGGTTTTCCATGTGTCCTCTGAAAAGTTTTCAAAACATGTTCTTTGTTCAGTATTATTACGGCGGTTTGTAGACTGGAAAAAGCTTGCTGGTGTGCTGCCTGCTAACACAGTTATCCATACTGCAGCGCAGACAATTTTTGCGTTCCTTTTGGTTCGGAGAGTCTTAGAGCGAAAGGGGTGCACTATAGCTAAAAAGCGATCTACGCTTATGCAAGTCAGAAATAAAATGCTCCCATACATATTTGTATAAAAGAGGGTGACAGAAATCTTGCAAAGAATGTCTCCAAAGGGCCAGTTTCTTGCTACAAAGTAATAAATCCGGAAGGGTAATGTAAACACAAAAAGCAGATCCGAGATTGCTAAATTAAGCATGTAAGTTGTAGTCTCGTTTCGCACTTTCAATGTACAAGTAAAAATGTAGATAGCAACACAGTTTGCTATGAGGCCAAGAACAAACACCATACTAAAGATACAACCGTATAAAGTATATTTAAAGGAGTCCTCAGTGGAGCAATTAGAGCGTACCATTATAATGGTATATTTAAAATTCCTCTGATTTGGAGCTTTCTCTGGTATTTTTTTATTGCAACTTTTTTTAAATTCCACAAAGACTTGCCGAGGTATTTGAAGTGGGTGCTTTGGTAAGTTTGTGGCACTGTAAAGCTTCAGAGAAGAAACACAAGCTCTGTAGTAAGGGAGTACATCTCCAGCAGTAATCACCAGGAGGTCACTCTTCTCTTCCAAGTGCTATTTGTAATCACATAGCCAGTCTTCAAAAGTCAAAAACCGTGTCATTTGTGGCAGATGAGGTCATCCCAATGCTTGCTTAGTTCCATTTCTCCCCTCAATTCGATGAAGCCGGTGTAGAACTTTCTGCCTTACTCTTGGCTGCAGATCATGATGGCAAAGTCTTGCCCATCCAAATTTGCTGGGAACGCATGCCTTAGAAAACCATTTCCTGGCCGCCGCAAAGTGTCGGCACTTGCATTTCTCCCTCAGCCTTCTTTCTGTAAAACGAGCTTTTCGGCTCCTCCGAGCGCTTGCTCGCGGGAAGTGAGCTGCTTGCGAGGGCAGAAACGAAATTCCAGAGCGTGTTTGTTCCTGCAGAGCACGGCCCTCGCCCTCGCGTCCTGCGCCCCGGCAGCCTCTCGCCAGCCCGGCTCCTTCTGGAGAGGAGAGAAAAGAGCTTAGGCAGTTTGTAGCGTGACATCACAGGAAGAAGAGGTTGGACTCGCTGAAGAATGGTTTCAATTCAGTTTGTTTGCCTTCCCCTAATCTGATAATGTGTGTGCTGGGACTGTACCTTGCAGGCGAGCAAATGGTCACCAGCCGAGTGCTGCAGCTGCAGCCTCTGGTTAACTCTTTCCGTACTCCCTGAAAGGTGCTTTGTCAGTGCTGTTGGGAGTCCGAAAGCTTCAGCGCAAAATCTTTTTCTTCAGTTATGAGGAGACTTTTCAGCATCTGAATAACTCATGCGCCTTAAAATTCCTGTTTTTCTTTGTAGGGTTTTATATATTTTTATATAGAAAGGAACTAACGTTACGGTTTTTGATAGATATCTTCGCTTGCGATAGATAACACGGTAATCACCAGAAATCCGCTGAGTAGTTCTGTCTTGATTCCCTCAATACACCAGTACAAACCTTAGAAGGGGCAAAGTAACGTTGGTAGGTAATTAAATAATTTCACCAAATAATTATTGAAAGCAAGAGGCAAAGATTATGAATTTGTGGGCTGCTCTTGGATATTCCCAGGACTGAGATGTCTTGCAGCAGGAGGAGAAATTGTTAACTTGTTCCATATTACAAAGCCTATCCCAAGCTCTATTTCTAATCAGAAAAATGGTTCTTTTTACCAAAAAAATTGCTCCGATTTTTTTTTAAATCTCATGGCACAGAAAGCATTTTCTTCAACGTATAAGCACAGAATTAATATATCAAAATAAATACTGCACTATGCAATTGTTTCTGATAATTTAAAGGGGGGCAGGTATTGCACATGCACGAAATGCTACGATTAGTCACTGATTAATGAAACGAAAACATGTTGTAACTAATTAAATTGTTAAGTAAATATAAAAAAAGCAGCTCATATTGCCTTTAGGGGTAGATATTAGATAAATCTCAGTTTAGACAGACTCATTTATTTAACAACAGCTTGGGTAGACTCACTTCTGGCATCAAAACCAGTCTATTTCTAAGTCTTAGAATAACAAATCTCTTCATATCTGGCTGGGTGGCATGGTTCTTTTGAACTAGATTTTAATCAGTTGTACCTAAGCAAGGCTCTGGGCAAAACCTTTCTAGTCTGCTGTAAAGGAGAATAAATAATAGTACTTCACAGGGTTTTGGCATAGTTTCTTAAGGTAAGGTATATCAGACAAAATTCAGAAACATGCAAAAATGGGTCTGTCTTATTTTATTTCAAGTTCTCTTGATAAGTTTCTTCTGTGAAACTCTTTCACCTTGATTTTGAGGTGAAATCAAGCAGTTTCATTTCAATAGGCCATAACCACAAGAAACCTTTTTGACTGTTTTTGAGATTCATACTTAACTGTAAAGCGTGGTGCATTTCCCACTTCTGAGTCAGCAAGAAATGAAAACGTGAGCTTGGTAAAGTCTCTTGTGTATCCAACTTAACTCCTACCGTAGCATAAGGTTGCCTTACGTGGCTTTCCTCACAAAAGCTGTCGTCACATGCAGTTAAGTTTTGTCTCTATTCCCGGCAGCCTTGCATGGCGATAGGAGAGTTTTCCTGCTAGAGTCTGAGAGTTCTTCATCAGGCCTTGCGAGCTCTGAGCTCAGTTTTCCTGCTCTGGCTTTGTTTGCACAGGAAGACTGTGTGGGACAGGCTCAGTTACTGGAATGAAAATCCCTGAAGTACAGAAATTTGATGTTATATGTCGAAAGCTCAAGCAATATTTCATGTTTAGAGAGAGAAATGAATGGAAATGAGTAGGTCTCTCCTATTCATCAGTACTTGATTTTTCTGTCTGGGTGAAGGTGTGGATGCACAGAGAAGGGGTGGGGATGTCTGACCAGGGACACTGTCCCATTTTCCCGTAGTAAATGAGTTTCAGAGCAACCATGAAGGTGCATCCTCAGCCTTCAGTTTGTCCATCAGAACCCGTGCCTTGCTGTGGCCCATGTTATTGCTCCAGTTGCAAGTGTGGGCACTACTTAGAGGTGTATTTTAGGGGCTTGGGTTTATGCTTCTGTTGTCTTTGGGACTTTCACTTGCCCCTGCACCTTTTTGGTGCACTTTACGCTGACTGAAGAACTAAGTGATACTTGTTTCCTTCCAGAAATAGCATTCAGCTGCAGGGTTTCTCCACCTGCAGAAGAAAATTTGAAAAGCCCAAGCTGACAGGATTTTTCTTCATGTCCTGTTTCAGTGAGTAGGTATATGACTGAGCAGGCAGTCTGACTCAGTGTAAAAGTGTGAACGGCAAAGGTGGATTGCATACCCTTTTTCTTAAATTAGATGTGGCCGATTGTTATCAAGCACTGTTTTAATGTGCGTTAGCTTCTTTGAGCTGAAGAACCTGCGTTATCGCACTGCGAGCTGCGGGAGGCGAGAGCAGCCTCCCTTCTGGCCAGGCTCCAGCGCGAGCGGGAGGAAACTTCATCGCGCGCTTTCCTTTCAGTGGATCACGTTTCAAGACGTTGGGCTCTGTGCCGTCAGATTTGGAACAGCCTTCAGTAAACCCCAATGCTTCAAAAATAAAAAAAAAAATATGTTTATCAGTTATGATGGAGGAAGAGTTGACTTGGTAATGACCTTGCTTATGTTCCTTCACCGCGGGCAAACTTTCCTTTGGGATGGGGAGGTGGGGTAGGCAGGAGGAAGCAGCTGCAGGGAGGGCCTTGTACGCTGAGGGTTTTTTTCACCAAAGGAAGCAAAGCTGCCACTGAAGGGACACGCATATGCAAGTCTGTCTGCCTTTCTGCGTTAGAGACAGGAATGAGTTAGGACCTGTCATTTGTTGCTAGAGTTCGATGAGCAAAGACTGCATTTCCATCAACAGGTTTCCTTTTTCATGAGAAAAGGCATCGAAGGCAGAGTGAGCTCCTTAAAGCTAAGAGCTGATGAGATGCTTGAAATCACCTCTCACTTCAGCAGTGAACGGATTTCGTACACTCCTTCAGTCGGTTACCACTTAACTCTGCTTATACAAGTTTAGATACCTGAGTTTAGATACCTAGGATTCTTTACCCCCTTGAGCAATCTTGGATTTGTGTGGCAAACCTATTCCAGCATTGAACAGGGGGTCAGAAAGAAAAGTCCTTATAACCCTAGCAGTGTGCTAGTAGAGCAGTTGTAGGATACTCTACCACCAACAGCTGCTGCTTCCTCCTACCCCTAGATGCCACAGAATTGGATACTTGCTCTCATTTAGGAAACAGGGGTAAGATCCCTTAAATTCAGAAGTCCAAGTTGAGTGGTAAAGAAATATTGCACTGAAATAAAACAAGTATTGGAAGGCTTCCCAAGCCTTTGGAGTTGTTTTGGCCAGTGCTGTGTGTTCCTCTGGTGTTACCCTAGTCTTCAGTGCTGGAATCAAACAGAAGTTGTAGTCAAAGGTGAAATAAATTTTGAACTTGTCTTGTATACTGCATTTAGTCTGGTGCTGATGCTGCTACTAAAAGCTCCTTCTTACTTTAGAGGAAAAAAACAGCTTTAATTAACATTAATAATGTTGTAATAAATTTTTACAGTGCTTCCAAATCCAGAGTATGCACTGTTAACTGAAGGTTGTCAGATGCACAAAACACTGTATGTAACTCCATTACTCTATAACTAGTGGTACTGCTTTTAGAGGCATGACTATATTGTCCCTGGCAGGACAGTATTTTCTTTGCCCTAAGTATTATTATTTATGCAATAATTTTCATGGGTTTAGCATTTTTAGTTTATTTACTGAAGTTTCTCTTTGAGCGTGTGTATGAACAGGAAGGAATTTATTACGGTTGAGACGTAGGGCTGGGAGCCAGGAAGTCTGTTTCTGGCTGCGCTATAGATTTTCTGTTCCAATCCTGGCAAAGTTTTCTGTGATTTTGTGCTTTAGCTTCCCTCTGTGTAGCAGCTCGTTCACTTCCTTCCTGGGATACAAAGCCATCTTAATTGTTAAATATTGTTTGAAGTCCATGGATAGAGAACCTTTTATTAAATATGATACTGAGATAATTGCAGTGGCTACTGAATGCGATAAAAATGTAGGAAGATTAAAATGTATTTTTAGATCAGATGCCTGCCAAGCGAAAGGATATATTGAAAGACTTCACTTGATTCAACTCCGTAAGCCCGTATGGAGAAATAGGTACAGAGAAAGCAGGGCTGGGAACTTCGACCTTTCCAGCTACCTTTCAGGAGCTGCCTGCTCAGACACCCGTAAGTCGCTGTAAGACTGCTTCTGGTAGAGTGGCTTAGTGCCTTCTTAAAATGCAGTGATGGTGTCTACCTACAGAGACGGTGTGAAGTCATCAGCACACTGAAAATTCCCTTTTCCCCCCTTAAAAATTTTCCAGCATAGTACGCAAGTCTTTAAATTGGCATTATAAGACTTATGGTGAACAGACTATTTTTAACTAGCCAGGCTAATCCTGCGTGACTATTGCATTGCCAGTTAAAGACTCCTCCATATCAAGAAGCTTGTTAGCTTAATGCAAATGAAACTACACGTACAAATTACAAGTAGACGTTAAACAAAATATTTTCTGCTGAAAGTTTGACTGACCTTCTAGAACCAGTTTTCCTGATTAGCTTTTTTTTATTATTAGCTATGTTCTAATACATAGCTGCCAAAAATCTTTCAACTACTCAAAAAAAAAAGGGGGGGGGGGGCAAGAGAAGCTAAGGTATTTGGGCTGTGAGTCTATTAGGTTCTCTAAGTTTAAAATAATGTGCGTGTAATTGCTTAAAAAGGGAGAAGGAAGCTCAGAATAAAATGACAGTTCTTCAGTCCTGTGCATTTGAAATGCCTCTCTTTTCTCTTTAGAATTGTTTCAATTTCCTTTATAGGAAACACAACTGCTCCTCTCCTGCTTGCAGAAAGATGAAACAATTTCTCTCCTTTTGTATAAATTCAGGCTGCTAAAGTCCTTTTTTTTCCCTCTACTCTTGGATTCATGGAGAGGAGAGCTTTTTAAACACAAATATATGTATAGCAAAGGTATTTTGTTGTTGCAATCTCTCTAAATAACTTGAGCACAATGGATTGCTTTGGTTCTTTGTTCTTAAAAATACGTGCAATGAATATGACAATCATACTTCAAGAAATGCCACTTTTAGTCAAATTCTAGTTCTGAAACACTTATTCACAGTGTTTTTTGTATGTCCATATGTGAGTAAGCGGTTTCTTTGAACTACTTCAACTAGTTTCACGAAGACCTTTCCTTGCTGTTTCCTATACTGTCCTTTATATACCTAGTATTATAAAGAGAAGTGGACTACAGAGAACATTTTTTTACTTAAGCAATACTATGTAAAAGCTGAGATAGGCAGAAAGGAAAACCAATATGCGTTGATTAATATTTTTTCAGCAACTAAGAGGCAAATAAGTATATTCTGTTGCTTTCTTAGTTGGAACCTTCTCCTTTGAAGTGGAATTTCGGATTCTTAAAGTTCTGCTTGTTGGGACTATGTTCTGTCACCGCAGTATCCCTTAGCGCAATATAATCCTTCAGAATACTTACAGGTCTGCTTGAGGCTTTCTAAATACTCCAATTTATGGGAGAGCTTCTTAAGAGAATGAGAAAATGGGAGAATCTTTAAAAATACTACTAATTTGATTTTCTTGTTCCATTTTTATTTTTCCTAAAAGCTTTCTGGAACAGGGTTTTGGGAAAAGCTTCCCATGCACAGTGATGGAGAAAAGTGCAGAACTGTGTCCTGGAGTTTGTCATACAAGTTCTGAAGATATTTTTAGAATATTTGATTTTGGAAAAATATTATGTGCCCTTTGCGTATGTTTTAGAGCTTGTTCTTGGCATTCTTTCGTTTGCTGACCACAGTAGTTGAGACAGAGATTGAAAATACCAGATTAATTCTTTTAAAGCGCAATACTGCAAGTTTGAAAGTAATTGTTGTGATGGCACCGATAGAAATGTGCAGTGTCTATCAGTAAAAGAAGCTTTGCTATCTCAAAGGGTCCAATTAATGCTAATGAAAGGTTAGGCTTACCTGGAATTACGTAAATGGTATCATGGAATATGCAGATTGGTTGTTTGCATTGTAAATACACATGAGCAGTTACAGCAGTACTTTAGACCACTAACAGATAACTGATAAATACTTGCATGCAGGTTCTTGAGTTGCATTTTTTGTATAATTCATGGGAAGCCCCAGCAGCAGTTTTTGCTTACATTGTCAAATGTCTTGATGTGCAAAGTAAATTTTTCTGAGAACGCGATTATAAAGATATCCAGAGGAACAAGCAATAGTTGTATAAGATATTATCAACATGTCCATTTGGTATCTGATATATTTGAAATGGGGGCCCCCACCTCCCTCCAGTATATGCAGCAATAGCATATATTGCTATATAGGTAAGAAATGCCACACCTACTTATCCCTCCCTGCAGCCTCAACTTTGAATTCTTCATTTTCTGTAGTTATGAGCAGTGTGCCTATATGTGTGTTAGGCATTGCCGCTTCTAGCCTCTGCCCCTTTATATGGCCTTACTTTATGGGAGAAATTAGTTTGCACAAAGAACAAAATCATCATTTTCATGGCATCTTTGCAGTAGTTTAATGAGCCCACTTGGCAAGATGGGAAATTCTTGAAAGATGATCAAAAATGTTTCTGCTGGTGTGTAGCACAGTATTTCTCAGAGGCCCTACAGTATGTGTAGTAGACGTTATCGACACTATAGACATAGTGTCTATAGACACACTATAGACATTACGTCTGTTAGGCACAGTGACATGGAGAGTTGGCAGTTTATAACATGTATTTAGATACTTCCTGAGGTGATGTTTGCAGTTGTACTTTATAGATTAGTTCAGGAAAACTTCTGTATGTATACTGCAGTGTATCCCCTGGAGCATGGCATCAGGCATTAGAAGTGTGTGTTAGACATCAGACAATTATGACACAGAAATTAAACGTAGCTGATCTTACAGTAGGCTCGTGAGAGGGTTAGGTAACACAATTTTATTTCAAACTTTAATCTATAGATGGAGTAACTTAAAAGGGATGGGCTAAAAAGCAGAGTTAAACGACAGTAAAGATGAAAAGCTTGAAAAATGGACATTGACATTGTTCAGAGGGAAAGAAAATGGAAAAAGGATTAGTAAACAATCTTAGCAACATCATTTTGAATAAATAGGAAATGGATGAATTTATAATCAATTTCTAAAAAGGCAGGCAGGAAGAGAGATGCCTTAAAACAAAATACCTGAGGTACTGCACTCTCATTTGCATTTTTTTTACCTTTAAAAAAACATACATTTATTCAATCACTCTGCAAACATGATCGAAATAATGTTAGTGTTTGAAATTTCTCTCCACCTTATATGCAGGAAATAAATGGCTTTTCCTAACACTGGCAAATTTTGGCTCTACTCAAGTTTGTACTTTCATAATCACAGGATTAGAAATTCAAAGCTTAATTGGAGTCGACAGAAATTTGCCAAATGTTCCATGACTAAAAATTCATATTCAAAATACTTTGCAAATGTAAAACATCACTGGTTTATGAAAAAAAAGAATCAACTGCTATAGTAAGCAAATACTAGGAATGATAGGAAGGAAATGGAAGAAGCTTCATGTTTTGGAAGGTATCCCAAACTTACAGGATGAAATGGGTCAGGGACACAGAAGTTTTTTCTTGTAGAAAAACATTTGTAATTTGTTTAGTTCTAAGACAATTACTTTTTATTTTTCAGATCTTTAGTTTAAGTTTTTGCCCAATGTGTATTGCCTGGCCAGGATTGAGGTAGGCTGGTTCCATGTCAGGCTTGCTGGTCTTTATCCGTGTAGTTCTTAAGGATGTATTTCACTTTCATGCCAAATTACTTGCAATCACTGCATCAACTGCTTGCAGCCTCTTGCAGTTTTGGCTGAATGGAGGCCTCTGACTTTGTATGAGAGGATTTTAACTTTACTTGTCAGAGACAGCACAAAGCCCACAGTCACATTCCTGTTCTCTTTTATATCTAGGGTAACATTATGAAGCTATTGAAAGAATTTACTGTAGTAATTCAGTAAGATTTATGTGAATTCATACAGTTAAAAAAAAGCCCTATGGTATTAGTTTGGTTTCCTTCACAAAACTGGAATGTAAGAAGTTGGGGGGAGAAAAGGTTTCATAAGAGTTGTTCAAGCTGGTAAGCTAATTAGTATAGATAAATACTGACATGAAAATGCTTGTCAGGGGAGAACTGCTGCTAAAAAGCAGAACTTGGACTTGATTAATATGAAGAACTATTACTTTCTAAATGTGTAAGTCAGCAAATAACCTCTTTAAATTCTGCATCGTAAGATCACTTAAATGATTATTTAGCATATCGTTAGTACTGGTAAACAGCTATTACAAGTACTTCAGCTGACTTCCCCCTCGACGACTATTCTTTCTTTCCAGACCATATCTTGAAGTTTTGTGAAACTAATTCAGGACTTTATGAACTTTTTTATCACATTGTTGACCACATTTAGCAATCGTATTTTCAGTGTGGCAATCCGCTAATACCTAGAAGGTAAGAAAGGAAACGTCAAAACTTTGGAGAGGGGACAAGGGACGTGCTTCTCATGTGATATTTTAAAATTTTCTGCTGAAATCTTGGAAGAAATGGAGTGAGGCTCTCAAATGCAGAAGACATAGTGTACATTAGAAGAGGAAAAGCCATTTTTCCATCAGGTAGACGTCTACAGAGGTCTGAAGGTTGGTCGAAAGAACGTTTTCACAAATGAACAATTTTCACTTGAGTCTGTGTTAATCATCTTCCCAGAAGGGGCAAGACGTTGTCTAGGAGATGTCAGTTTGACCCTGGCAGGAGATGGGAGGCTGGAACCCACATCTCATACTCTAAGCAAGTGCTCTCGTTATGAGGGATTTCTCATCCTTTGCTGTAAGAGAGTGAGTCCTCTGAAACAAGGTGATTAGCCTCGGAAGGTGGCACTACATTGAGAACAGAAGCTTTCCTCTGCAGTTCCAAGTGAGCTGTCCGTGCTTCCTCCAGGTACTTCCTTCCAGCGGTGTTAGTGAGATCCGGGTAGTGGTTGCAGCATGCTACCCTGCACACCCCTTACTTAAGTTTCTGGGTTTTGTCAAATGTTCTCAGCTGCTGTCTGTGGCGGTTTTGTGGCTCACGGGTATAGGTGGAAAAAGTTAACTTACCGCTACGCAAATCCTTCACATCTGAGGTAGAAGCAGTCGTATTGAAAGTCCTTAGCTCAAAGTTTCAGTAATTATCAGTTACATCATCTTTGAAAATAAAAAAGAAAATCTTGGTTGAGATGGAGGCAGGGGACAAGAGTAAGCGGATTAGGTACCCGTTATTTAGGAAAGACTCCAAAGGTCCTGCTTCTGCTTACAAATATTACCATAACTTTCTCTGTACTTCTTGAATAATTGGGTTCTGATATTATTATGGACTTAAACAGTTTAAATGCAGGCTGTTGCTCAGAGTAATCGTACTTCCTTCCCTTCAGGCCTCTTTGTCTGCTGCTTCCCTTGTGCTGTGTGTATGTATGCATTCAGCTGAATGAGGAGAACTATTTGGTTTAAAACTAATCCTAACAAATACATAATTTCCACAGTCATAACTGCGCTAATGCTAAAACAAGGAACAAAACAGAAGGTGTAGATGTGTAACCTGGAGAAGCACCAGCGCACTTAAACTGATTTAAGCCAATTGTGAAATTGTGCTCTAAAGAGTGGCAGAGTGTTCAACTTTGAGGCTTTCAAATCTTTATTGTTTTGACTCTTGACCAGACATTAACTTAGTGTTGGCTCTGTGAGGTTAAAAGCCTCTGCTAGGCTCAAGAGTGAGATCTATGTTTCTGGTCTACTACCCTATAATTTATCTTCTTTAAATCGTTTGAGATAGTGATATTTATAACATAATAAAAAAGAGCTATGTATGCCTAATTAATTTTTCCACAAAGGAGGATAAAAATGAGCAGTAATATAGACATACTATGCATAGTCGTGCTTTCCTATTTGAGATGAACAGGGGTGATAAAGCATGACAGCTTTGTAAGGCAAATATCTGATCCGGATTCCACCAAAGGTGCTGTAAGTTTTCTTACTGACTTCAGGATGGTGGATGCTTTGGGCCAGCTGTCTTCAGGATTGGTATTGGTTTCTGTTTTCCTTGTCATGTTACAGTCTAAAGACTCATGTCAACCAATTTAGAGAGTTAGAAAATAGCAGATAAATATGCTACAGGTACCTCATGTCTCCTGCAGTTGAAACAGAAATAATAGAGAGTCGGGTATCAGACAGATAAATTCAGGTTCTTTAGATTGTCGTTTGTGGGTCTAACTTCAGAAATGCCTTAATTTGCAACCTCTTGTTTCAGTGGAAGTGAATGGTAAAACCTGTCTTGGTTTTGCTATGGCTTAGTCATTGATGTATGTGCTTCAGAGTAGCTATAGAAAATGCCCACTGAATGACAAATGAGGAACTTGTTAGATACTTAAGTTAAAAAAAAAAAATAGAGAAGTCTACGTAGAAGAACTCCTACTGATGGGTTGTTGCATCTGAGTTGAGGTGCCTTGTATGAGCTTTTCTTAAACAGGGATATTTATATGTGCCCTGTACTTGGCACTGGTGAGGCCACACCTTGAATCCTGTGTTCAGTTTTGGGCCCCTCACTACAAGAAGGACATTGAGGTGCTGGAGCGTGTCCAGAGAAGGGCAACGAAGCTGGTGCACAAGTCTTATGAGGAGCAGCTGAGGGAACTGGGGTTGTTTAGTTGGAAGAAAAGGAGACTGAGGGAAGACGTTATCGCTCTCTACAACTACCTGAAAGGGGGTTGTGGTGAGGTGGGTGTTGGTCTCTTCTCCCAAGTAACCAGTGATAGGACGAGAGGAAAATGGCCTCAAGTTGCGCCAGGGGAGGTTTAGATTGGATCTTAGGAAAAATTTCTTTACTGAGAGAGTGGTCAAACATTGGAACAGGCTGCCCAGGGAGGTGGTGGAGTCACCATCTCTGGAAGTGTTCAAAAAACATGTGGATGTGGCACTTCGGGATATGGTTTAAGTGGGCATGGTGGTGTTGGGTTGATGGTCAGCTTTAATGATCTTAAAGGTCTTTTCCAACCTTAATGATTCTGTGATATGTAAGGCTTCTGTCTGCTGTTTTGCTGTGCTTGTGGGTGCACGTTGGACGGTAATACTTTACATATTTGCTGTGGTTTCTGTGCAAGTTTTATATTGGTATATTTGTAGTGAAGTCAGTGGAGCTGTCTGTAATGGATACCACGCTAACCAACAGCAGAAATGGGCATTGTCTTTACAGTGAAAGTGAAGACAGCAGTGTATTATTATATCCAAACCAAAGTAACTCCTTTAAATTTGACAGCTATTTGCATGTGTTCTTTGTCTGTCCTCCTCTGAGATAGCAAAACACTGGAACGTATAAATGCACAGAACAATTTAAATATACGTACCTAGGTCAGTGTGAAAATGGTCTGTTTCCTTACCAGAAGCAATGCATTGAAATTTCAAGGTCAACTTGTGTTTTTAGGTCCTCTTTTTATTCTCTAAATTTTATAAGGCCGCCAGGTTTTCCTTATTAAAGTACAACAGAAATCTATGGTAGCTATGACTTTTTAATTCCATAAGGATTTTACTACTTTTAAGATAATCCTTTCAAAGCTCACCTCTAAGTAGA
>NW_010555094.1:0-40851 GCF_000687285.1 Phaethon lepturus | reverse complement strand
GATGGAAGAGGGGGGTGGGGGGGGGGGCATGTAAAGTGAACCTTTTGTTTCTGTCCCTCAGCCTTTCTTAAAAATTATTTTCAGTTTCTGGTGGAAGGAAGAAAGGTGTTTGGAGATCTGTGGGATTGGAAACTGCTTATTTAATCTGTCTGACCATGCTATGCATCTGCACTGTTCTTCCTGCACAGACCTGTCAATCAAAATGTACTTTCAGTTGCTTTGGCCGTAGCTGTGCTTAAGGCTGTAGGTGCAGCTGAAGTCTTCATGCCTACAAGAGGTAGGTTTTACTCCACATCTATACAGTTTGAGCATGCTAAGCTTCAGCATTGCACTGTGTGCTGAGGAAATGATCAAAGTAGAAAGTATGTGAAAAGTAGGTTGAGGAGAAACGGCTGCGCTGCAGTGCAGGTTTGTTTTTCTAGTGCAAATAATAGGAGAAGCTGTAAAATTCAACGATCTTCAGATTGCATCATTCTCACATAATGTGTGACCTTTACACACTCTGGAGTTTGACAGCTAAAGGGAAACATTTTGGGGGCCTTCTGTGGGCCTGGCAGTTTACGGTTCCTTGGAGGGAGAGGAAAGCTTCCAAGTCATCCCAACCTGCCCGAATTTGCTCAAGCCATAGAAAGTAAACAGTACCAAGTCTGGCACGGTTGTATGTGACTTCAGTAAAACAGTGTTCAAATATTTCAATTAAGTCATGCACAATGGTAGTTAATGGCATGATCAAGTTTTTAAATTAGTATGATGCCTTTTAAAACACTGATCAGCGAGCTTCTATTTTGAAATTGCTCAAAGAGATACCACAACTTGATTGTAGGACTAGCAGAGTTTGAAATGCTTTTTGTTGGAAAACGTATTGGCAAAATGTAAGGTTTCTGTGGGAGTATGTTTTAGTGAAATTTCTTCCAAAAAGGCCAACTGAATTTAAAAAAAAAAATAAAAAAATCTTTAGAAGCTGATTTCATTTTCCTTAAATTTCAAGAAGTAAAAGTAGGGGCAAAAGACTTTGATTTTCTCAAAATAAGATGTTAAACATATCAGAAACGTTGAAACTTTGTTTTTGCTCTGTTCACAAATGACCAAGAGTTTCTCACAATAAAAATTCGGAGATCTTGAATAGAAAAGCACTTTGTTACTGAAGGATTTCACATTTTTCTTGTGGAAACAGCACAATTAAATTGTAATTTAATGAAATCAAGGGGAACATAGGTTTTGAACAATTGGTAATTTAATGTACCTTGTCAGCTAAGTCAGTTTTACTGATAGGTGCTCTTCATGTATTGTGTAATAATGTCACTGATTTATTACTTCAGGTAGAGTCACATACATCCTTTTTTGTACATGTTACAGTTTTTAATTATATGCCAATAGAAATACAACTGAAAGATAAGTGGTCAAGGAGCGAGTGTTGCAGAGAGGAAGGAGAGCAGAGGCCATGCAAATTTTTTGATTTTCATAAACACATCTACTCCCTACACTCAGGAGTACCTGAACATTAAAAAAAAAAAAAGGCATCAAAAGCATTCTCACAATTTTGACATTCTTTTAGGTTATGTTACTTTTTTCATTTTATCATTTTAAAAGGAGGGTTGGTTTCCTCATCTTTGTGAAGACCCAAGACCCACATGCCTGTGTCTCAGCTGGGCAACTTTGCTTTTAAGTCCCCAGTTGGCTGCGTGCTTCTCAGCCAGCATGGCTTTTGTAAGGCCCTTTTTCTGAGGCAGCTGGTTCCCTCATGGGTCTTGCAAGGAGCCTCCAAACCCAGTTCTGCCTTCAGGTTCCCAAATGGGTGAGCAAAGGGGCTGCAGGTGGGAAGATCGGATGCTGTGTATGGGTCCTGTCCTTCACTGCATGTGTGTGTAGCATAAGGCTTTCCCATAGGGAGGGAAGTTTTTGCACTGGTGCTATTTGAATGTGAAGTTGGGGTATCTGGTATGAGGTATTTCAGAAAAAAAACCCACCATGATCTTTGTCTTTTTATAACTGCTGATTTTAGAACTTGAAGATCATTAACGCTGCTTTCCTAGATCCCTGTGAAATCATCCAAATAGAAGTATGCTGAGTTTTAAATGCAAATTTAGGTCATTTCCCTGGGCATCAGCAGGGTTGAACTTGCTTTTTCTACTTCAGCACTCAGGCATTTTTGTCCGAAAACACATTTTCTCTAAAGTGACTTATCTTTATGCTCTACTCTGGTAGTTTATGTAATTAAGACCACTAAGAAAAAAAAAAAATAGCTCAGTCTAATTTTTAACAAGCTTGAAGGAAGCTAAAAATGAGAACATTGACTTGGCAACAAAAACTTTATGGTACTGTCACCTGACTGTACTGCAGCTCTCTAACATATCTGTTTGTGCTGGTTTTGGCTGGGATAGAGTTAATTCTCTTCATAGCAGCTAGTATGAGCATGTTTTGGAGTTGTGCTGAAAACAGTGTTGATAATATAGAGATGTTTTCGTTCTTGCTGAGCAGTGCTCACACACAGTCAAGGCCTTTGCTGCTCCTCACACCACTCCACCAGCGAGTAGGCTGGGGGGTGCCCACGAAGTTGGGAGGAGACACAGCCAGGACAGCTGGCCCCAGCTGACCAAAGGGATATTCCATACCATATGATGTTGTGCCCAGCATATAGAGCTGCGGGAAGAAGAAGGAAGGAGGGGATGTTCAGAGTGATGGTGTTTGTCTTCCCAAGTGACTGTTAGGCGTGATGGAGCCCTGCTGTCCTGGAGATGGCTGAACACCTGCCTGCTGGTGGGAGGTGGTGAATTCCTTGTTTCACTTTGCTTACATGCGTGGCTTTTGCTTTACCTGTTACAGTGTCTATATCAACTCATGAGTTTTCTTACTTTTACTTTTCCGATTCTCTCCCCCATCCCACCAGGGGGGAGTGAGCGAGCGGCTGCGTCGGTCTCAGTTTCTGGCTGGGGTTAAGCCACAACACTGTTATTTGTTAGTCAGATATTCAGAATGACAGCGTGGCTTTATTTCCATCCTTCCTTTCTACTATCCTCCAAACTGCCAAGGTGAATTTAAGTGGCTCATTTTATATGAAGTAGTGGCCAGGAATTATCCTCTAATTTGGGGTGTTTTGAGTGATCCCCATCATTAAAAAAAAAAAAAAAAAAAAAAAAAAAACAAAAAAAAACCAAAAAAAACCCAAAACACTGCTCTGTATCATACTGTCAAAATTCAATTACTTTTTTTCAGATGGGGAGGAATGTATTTTTAATGAAGGCTAACCAATAGCGCAAGACTTTTTTAATCTTCTCTTATGTTAATCTGATTTCCAGGGTACTACTCCTTACCTCTATTATACTGTATTTTGTCTGATTGTTAAATAACTGCTTGTAAGGCAGAAATGTTTAATTGGAGACATCTTGTTAAATTCTGTCAGCTGAGCGCTCAGAAGCTCTGCATATGCTTCTGCTTTGAAAGCTAAGAACAACACGATGACTGCTAGGTTTTGTCTGCCTAGAGGAAATACTAGGTATAGAAGGAGGTAACTGAGCTTGAGATATTCTGTAATGGTAGTGACAGAAGTATGGGCTCAAATTAAGAGCCCATACTTCTTAAAAGATGCGTTTAAACCCATCTTAAAGGATGGGTTTGTCCCCAGAATGTTGTCACACTGATAGTTTTGTTACAACATTGGTTTTTTCTTTCATCTCTTTGTCACATGTAATTTTCTTCAGATTTGAAATATTTTCTAAAAGCGGTTCATAAATCCATGGCATAAAACAGTTTTCATGCTCGTGTTACCATATTTTGTTATGAAATGTGGCATATTGTTTTTTGAACTCACATTTATTTCTTCTCTTTTAGATTATATGAAGTACATTGCAAGCTATTTCTAGTCCTTTTTGCTTTTAGATATCATAGAGCAGTCTGCTTTTAATGGTTTTGGGACCTATACCATCCCCTAAGTAATACCACTTTTTCTAGCAAATTGGTCTTTCTGTACGTGCAACTCACCGCATCCTCTGCAGATTATCTGTTGTATCCTTTTTTGTTCAATTTGTAATTTGTCGACTGCTTGGTTATATTGGTAAAAGATATTGTCCTGCTTTTTTAAAAGCTGGTATGTACAAAGTTTCCCAGCACACTTAGCTGGATTAAGAGAATTGGTGGTGGTATGTGGTACCTAAATTTGTCCAGCTAACGAGAGACTAGAAAGAACACAGGAATTAAAACGGAATTACTGGCTTTAACTGAAAGTCTCAGAGGTGCTTCATAGTCATGTCTCCACTTGTACTTGGAAAAATAATTCCCAGAACTGCTCTTAATTGTTGTTCTGGGAACCAGGACTGTGTAAGTCTATTAGAAATGAAACTGCTAGAAAGCATGGTGTGGTACTGTCACAATCTGTTTGATTATTAACATAGTTATTACATAAATAAATTGTCTTTACTGAGATAGGCATTTTGTGACCCAAAGATTCTTCTGAAGTGCTTGAGTGGTATTCTGCTCCTGAGTGTAATAACTTTTCATGTATGGAAATAACTATAGAAGTGATGTTGTTAGTACTGTGTGATGTCTGTTAAATGTAATGGTCCTTTAAAGCATCTCTTCTCTACTTCCTTTACTGAAAAAGTCTTCATACTCTCTAGTGATTACACAGTTTATGGTTGTTGATATAATTCTCAACCTCAAGATTGTCGGCAGGACATTTTGTTGCTGACTGATATATTATAGTTTCCAACAGTCAAGTAGTTCACATTGGGTGGGTTTTAGTTTGTGTATCGTATGCAATTTCTTATGCGAAGAGGAGGGAAAACTGGTGTCAGTTCAGTTTGTATTTGACGCTTTTGGCTTTCCCCTAAAAAAACTTGAGAAGTAAGATTTGTCCAAGAATTAGTCATACTAAAGCCTGGTTACACTGGGGAGCTAGGCAATAAACACGCGAATTACTTCAGATATAGATTGTTTCTGTAGCCCCACTGCTAGTGCAGACCACAGATTCATCTGGAGGAGGCTCATAGTGATTGCTTTGGGGAAAAAAGCATGTGGAGGATGAGCCTGAAATGCTATTTTCTTGGATAATGTTCAGCAAAAAATACATAGTAAGGATTATTGTATTCTGTAGCATGTATTTCCACAGATGAACACTCAGGCTGTATGAAAAACTAGTTGGTTTTGGCTTTCAGTCCTACTGCTCGATAATTTATTTTGGTGACTCTGATAATTCATGAGCTACTATATTGGCATAATGATAATTTTGCTCTAATATTTTCTAATAATTCTTTAAGCTTTCACTTCTGAGCCTTGAGTTGGTGTTTTCAGAATTATTCACAGTAACTGCAAATATATCTATTTTTTAAAATAATGGTCATGTTAGAGCCCTTTTTTTAAAATGTAAAGTTAAGGTCATTTTCCCCTGTTCATTATTTTTGCTTTTATTGTTATTGACTATTACAGCTATTTTATCATCCAGTCATTGAAAGTCATGAGATCTTTTTGCAGCGAGTTTATTTTTCCTAAAACTAAATAATTTTGTGCTTCTAGCAGCCTTCTCTTCCCTGCCCCTGCCACATTTCCCTGTCATTTGTGAATGTTAAACAGCCGCAGTCCCAGCATGAGACTTCACTGATAACTTCTCTCCACTGTGAAAAGCAACCATTCAGTCATACTTTCAATATCTGCCTTTTAGCCAGTAACTGCATTTCCGTCTGCCCTATGGCAGCACTTTCTTTAAAAAGCCTTACCTGAAGGAGCGTGTCAGAGCCTCTGATCTGGAGACCTGGAGATCTTCTGCAGGATCACCCCATTCAAAGATGTGTTGACTGCTTTAGAGGAGAAACCTGGCAATTTGTGAGGCACGGCTTCCCTTTCTCTGCCCTGGCACTGCCACTGAAAGATGGGGTTTCGTGTTATCCTCCAGCTGCTCCTTTCTGTCCCTTCATCTGACAAAACGCGAACACTTGCATTGCCTTAAGGTGAACTGGATCGGGAAGCTGCTCTGAATGTAAAACCAAAGCTTCCCCTGCCAAATGTGTTCACATAAAACAACCAAAAACCTCCAACTAAATAAAAACAACAACAAAACCTCAGTTCCTTGGACCAGATCTTAAACTCTGCTGACATAAGAGGGATTGGGGATGGTGGGGAGGAGGGAGCAGGTAGGTGGAAAAGTTTGGGACTGTGTCTTTTGGTGGAATACAGGCTTGTACTGACTTAGGGTATTTGTGTAGTTATGGCTTTAATGTGCTGAATATTAACTCCTTACTCAGCGAGCCTTTCTTTACAAGAAGCGCCGTAAGTTCTGTGCAGAAAAACTGCTGAAGGAAGTGTGCAAGAGCTCACCGCAAGCTGCGTAGTAGCAGTCTTCCCAGGGTTATCCTGAGTAGTTTAAACAAATCTGCTTGTAGACTGTCTTTCAAAACTCCTTTCAAAGCAATTTTTAAAAAGTTAGTCTCACAGACTTGGCAAATAGGAGCAGTCCTGATAACCATGGTTCATTTTTCTCTTCAATATTCAACTGCTGATTGGTTTGCAGAGCTACAAAGCAGTAGCTGTGTCGGTACTTTCCCTATTTGCAGAGCATTATCATCAGTCTGTGTAATATTTTTCAACATACCAATAGTACTTGTCACTGTATTAACACAGAAGGTCTATCATCTTTATGGTTAAAATTTAAAAACCAGAGGAAAAAATGGAGATTGCTGGAATCCCTGGGTTGTCTTTAAATTTCTTTCGCTTTTTAATTTAGCTCGACTCTGCCGCTACTTTTTAAAAGCAGCTGTCACTCCAAATATCTCATCATGCCTGTCAACTGTTTGTCTTGCTGTGATATGCTTCTTGAGTTTTTTTCAGCTCTCCCCACACCTTCCCGTAATTTCTGGGGAAGACACGTCTGTGGTGGGCCTCTCAGAAGTTTGATGGCTGTTTTCACATGCACCCTTCTCCAGTGCTAGGAAGGATATCTTGATGATGCTTTTATATCTGGTAGTGAAGTAGCCCCTTGGACCTTTGCTGAGAGACCCTGTAAAACATAGAAAATTGGTTGATATAAAACCATTTCGTGAAGAGCAATTTTGGGAGTGGAGCGGTTGAAAATCGTGGGATTGATTATTCTAAAATAATGTCTGAATTCTACCAAGATTTGCCAGGCCTCTCCAGAGGCTTTTGAGAAACACTAGATGATCACAAAATTGTAAAGAGAATGGATTTGCAGCATCATTTAAAGCAACACAGTTTAAGATGCATATCCAGGCTATGGTGACCTGGCTTTCCTTCTCTGACTGGAGAGATTTGAGCTCCTTTTTCACTAGGCCTTTGAACAGCTTTTGGTAGGAAATCTCAGTTTTTCCCATTAGAGATGCTTGATTTCATATTAATAAGTAGCTAAGAGACTGCCTAAATGGGTTCCACATTTCCCTAATGGGTCCTACATGCCAGACCAGAAGCAGGGAGGTGGTGGAGTCGCCATCTCTGGAAGTGTTCAAAAAACGTGTGGATGTGGCACTTCAGAACACGGTTTAGGGAACATGGTGGCGTTGGGTTAACAGTTGGACTTGATGATCTTGAAGGTCCTTTCCAACCTAGTGATTCTGTGTGATTCAGTTACTCTTCTTCTGGTGTGATAACTTTTTTTTTATTTTTTAAATTTTGTAAGAAACTGCAACATGAGAGAAGTGAACTTGAAAATTCCTAACAGGCGTGAGGTTAGGACACTTGCTTTCAGATCAGCTGCCTGTGTGCTTTTCGTCAATGAGTTCAAATAATCACCATTTTCATGATTTGTACGTGCATCAGTGTGTGCTTGTCACTTCTCCCGTAGTTTATGACTTTCTAAGCCTCTTGTGTGAGAAGGAAAAGCCCATCAAAATATCGTTTTAAAGTGACCAGAACTAATTATCAGTCACCATTTCTTTTCTGCTTTTTTCTCTCTGCATACTACACATTTAGATAAAAGGAGAGCCTCACAAAACTTGGTGACAGGATTACTTGATTTTAAATGCTGGAGATCAGTAAGGTAGGAATAGGTCTTGCATTAAATATGCATTTGTTCTAAGGACTTAAAAGCAGTTCTGACAGTATTCTTATACAAATTAAACTGTTAACACTGCAGTTGTTAATGTTTTTCTTTTTAAATTCTGTAAATACAAGCCCTAATAGGACCATAATTTATATAACACAACTCTTATGTATGACATTAAAACATGGTCCTTAATCTTACTTTTTTTTTTATGGTAAATACTATTTAAATTTAGACTGTGAAGTGTATTTTGTTTTGGCAGGCTTAAATTATTTCAGAATTCTGAACACTAATTGTCACGTGAAGCTTCTGAAAATACAGTTGCAAGCAAAAGTCAACTTTCTGGGTGTGCAATTCTGTCATGGGAAAGAGGAGTGGAAATCACTCCGATCCAGTCCTTGCACTTCCATTCCAAAGCTGTCGAGTCTAAATTGGCTTTGTTTTGCCTTGCAAAATCACAGCCACCTTTTAGCATATTATGAAGAAAAACATTTCTTAATGTTATATATTGTATTGACTGATTCAATAATTTGTGGTGGTGTTGATAATATATACTAAAAAAAAAAAAAACACCAACCCGAACACTCCCTTAAGGTAGCTAGGCATTGAGATACACGCTAGTTTAGTGATAAACATTGCGTTAAAATTTATTGGGGAAACCCCCACCTGAAAATTGTTTAGAAAATTATTGTAAAGAATGGAAGCATAAAGCAATAGAAAATAAAGACAAAAGCAATTTTTAAAATACTGTGAGCTGCTAACTGGCACTGCTGAGAGTAAAGCTGCTCAGGGACTTCCTCTGTAGCCAGTGGAGTACATCCAAACCCCAGGGTAGCTGTTCTCCATATTTAAGGATTTAGGTCTTTTGTTTAATTTGTTTATGGAAACCAAAGTCCAGTTAAACGTGTTGTTGGGACAGAGCTGATGTAAAGATCAGGAAGCTGGGAAGCACCTGTGTGTCCTGTAGTTTCACCATAGCCAAATTAGTCAATGAGAAATTCTGCCAGTTTTGTCCTTAAAAGGAGCTTTCAGATGGGGAAAAATCACTGCAGACGTTTGTGATGCAGGTACTGCTGCAGGGTATCATCCTGCAGAGGCTCACTTAACAAAGCCTCGCTTAATGCATGGAGTTTACTGTCGCAGAGTTACAGTTAGCCCTGGGTAGTGTGAGAGCAGACTGAGTCCCAATTTCAGCATTGTTCTTCGTTCTGATGCTGTTGACTGTTTGACCCTAAGAAATTCTAGCTGTAATTGCTTTCTCCCTTTTTACACTAATAAAATGGGGCTTCACTAGCCATCACAGGGAAGTCTCAGATGAAAAGTGGCATTTCACTTAATTAGTAAAATTTATTCTGTGGTTGCATCTAGTAACATTAATCACTTACTGAGCATTAAAGTAAAAACTGTGCAAAACTCCTTTCATGTGAAAGGAATGCATTGGAGGTGACCTGTTGCCCTCAAGTGCTACTTAAAAGCTTTAAAAAGCAGTATAAAATTTGTAAAAGATAGTGTGAATAATGTCGCTTTAGAAACAAGTTACTGATAAAACATTCCTGTTCGATAAAGCTGGACCCAGGGGTTAAAGTTCTTTTGTGACTATGACTGAGAGGACTGGTAATTGCCTGGTTAATGACATTACATTTCTCTCATTTGAGCGAGAGGTAGGTTGTTGAATACCAAGTAGTGGGACTAAAGCCGAACAGAGTTTGTCCTGATAAAGCTTGAAAACTCCCTGCAAGTTGCAGAATGTGCTTCACGTTCACTGAATAGCAGCCTTTTTCATGTTTAAATATAAAGAGAGGAGGCAAGGTTGTAATTAAACCCCTCAGTTTTGCAGGATAGAGGGGTAGATGCATTTGAGAAAACTTGTGTCTGTGTATTTTTTGTATTATGGCATATTCGTTTTTTTTTTGTGAGGCACCAACTTCTCCAACTACGCAGCTGTGCATTTGGAAAGCTACCAGCAGGAGTGGTAGGGGGCCCCGGGAAAGAGCACAGAGGGCTTCACCTAAAGTCCTTTCAGCTGTAAGGTGGAAAATATTGATCTGCAGAATGGCCACCTTAAATTTCACCAGGTCTGAAAACTAAATAACCTTTTTCCCTGCTCCTGCAACCGCAGGGCTAACAAAGTTTCTGCAGTCAGGGTAGGCAACCCGGCCGTGGTTTGCCCAAGGGCACGTGTTGAGTCAATGCTTTCTCACCTCCCACCATTGCTGTTGCTGGCTGATCTGCACTGCTGCGGGCCAGCTGGGTGACAACACACCATTTATCTTGACACAATTTTAACCACAGTGTCAATTAGGATTTGCAGGAGCCAAAAAGGACATATTGGACTCACTCGTCTTTCTACTTGGTCTCTATAAGTAGATGTTTCTACACGAAGAATATCTGCTTGCCTAACTGTAGTTGATCTAACTGATGGAAAGCAGCAGTAGGTTTCATAAATTCTTGTAGGGTAAAGTTTCACATGCCAATCAGCTGATTGAGCAGATCGTTGTCAGTAAAAGCGGGACATCTCGTACTCCCCGTTTTCTGCTCTTTCCTGCTTTGCTCCCAACCTTCGTGGTGTTGCTGCCCTGTCCTTTCTTAATGCCTGTTCTGGCTCTGCTTGTGATTCTCTTTAGAGCCAGCTTAAATCTGGTTTTGCTTTTTCTGTTAACTTTCTGCTGGTTTAGTGCATTGAATTGACTGATGCAGAGGTTGACTGATTGTCAGAGCTGGCAAGTAGAAGAGGAGGAGTGGAAATGATGCAAAAGTAGGCAGGTCCCTTTCATAGGTAGCAGGCTGCTGTGTCCTCTCACCTTATCTAATGAAATCGCACTCTGTGTGGCAAAAATTGGAGCAGGGTTGAGAGAGGACATGGAACTGCTGTTCTCAAGTGCTAACTTCGAAAACAGTAGCTCTTGCTTGTGTTTCTTGACTTCTCATTCCTCTTTATCAATCCCTTTTCCTCCTACTGATGCTTCATTGAAAACAATACTTTCTCAGTCGTTAGTAGCTAAAATGTGAAATGAATGAAGCAGGATTCACGCTTAGCCAAGGAATCAGGAGGTGTGTCAGCAATGAATTAGTGATTGCTCTGGCAAAGAAACTTGGATTCTTCAGACCATAGTGAAACACTGATGGGTTTGATAAAAAAGAAGAGTCCAAGTGGCTGGAAGAATGAGAGATGGAGAAGGTCATGTCTCTGCATTTCCAGCAAGGGCAGCACTGAAAGAAGCAAATGAGAACTGCATGTACTCCTAAATCCAGGGAAAAATGATACAAACCAGCCCAAGAGCTGATCTGGTTGAGAAATGAAAGAGAAATAACGATGTGGTTATGAGTCAGTAACTGATGTTACGGATGGAGAAGCTCCAGTATTGCCAAAATCATAATTTAAAAATTACACAGTGTGAAAAATTGTATATCTCAAGTCACTGTCATTATATTGCTGTGAGCTTTTTACTTGATGCATTTCAGAGAAAGAGAGTTCTCTTTTTAGAAGTAAGGTTAAATGAGGAAAATCTTAATGCTAGTTTTAATACTAGCCTTACTGCCTTAGGCAGGTGTTGCAGCTTGCTTTACATGTGTGCTCTGCTCCTATTTGTTAGCGTAACTACAGATTTGTCATTTGTGCCATCATATTTTAATATTATTAACGTGCATTTGTAAGATCAGATAGACCTTGGACAATTGGATGATGCATTATGTGGAAAGTGTTGAGCTGATTGATTTTAGTGCTATCTTTTGGGGGATCATTTGGAGGAAAATGCTGAATGTCTGTTTTGCCCATTTCATTTCCAGTCATATGGACACTGCTTTCCCCCTGAGAAGGCAGATATTTGCTAATCAGCTGGTTTTTTTGTTGCTTCTGGAGTTTCAATGCTGCACTATTGGATGGCAACATTGTGCTCAAGTCTCCTGTTTAACGAAAATAAAAAACCAGAAGCCAGCAAACCTGTGTTTTCAACATTAGTTATAAATACAGTGCCAAAATATTTTCCCATGCAGTCTTGCTGTCTCAGCATAATTCTACTCTGTACATGACACACGAGCTGCAAAAGCTTGAGATTTTATTTCTGCAAGACTGCTGTTTATCACATCAACTAATGTTGCTTCAGCCAGAACCTTCTCCATTCCACTTATACCCTCTCTGCATCGCCTCCTACCTCAAACCCTTAGTAGGTTCAGATGTATTCGAGCTCCTTTGCCTAAAGTACTGATAATTGACCTAAAATCAAAATGGTTTTGTTTCGGGGCATGAGGGCAGAGACCAAATGCATCCAGAGTGACTATAACTCTTGCCAGAGGTAGGTCTGGTTCATGATACTGCAGAGATCTGAACAGTCCCCAGTGCAGCTAGATGGGTTACGACCATGTTTTGTATATTGTCATGTGTAAAATACTGGGTAGATGTTGTAGCAGAAATGTAGGTAAAAAAAAACTTTGTCACTGATGTTTGGGGTTTTTGTGTTGGTTTGTTTTTTTTTTTAAATATGACCTTTGATGGTATTTTCTTGTATTGTTTGCTGCTCTTTTCAGGAATTGCTATTTAATAGGAGGTAATAAGCACCTCTAGAATATAACTATATCTCCACTCTGCAGTTAGCCTAAATCTAATGGACTGCTGTTGAAACAGAAAAAGTGTTCGGTGTATTGAATAGTTAAAATTTGTTAGTTAAATAGTTAAAATTTATCTGGCAAAATATGAGTGTTCTGAGGTATTTCAAAGCATTAATATTCTGTTTAGGATCATATTTTGGGGGTTGATTTTAGAGAATAAGGAACAAAAGCCATCCACTGTGGTTGTCTGTTCTCAGTATGATGTACGGTTACTGTGATTTTTCTAGGGGTCACCACTGTTCGATCTTATCAGGCAGTCAAAAGAACGAGAAGGCCAAACTGATCAGCCTGAGCCCACTTCCACTCTCAATCTGCCTCTCCAACATAATCACACTGCCGCAGACCTGTAAGTGACATGCGTGCTTTGAGGTCTAGTAAAATGTGAAGTTAATATCGACCTTAGTATATAAATCCACTTGTCTTCTGTTTTCCTACTTGTTAGGCTTGGTACTTCGGTTATTTATTTAACAACAGTTAAAACTTGTATTTGCTGCTGCTTATTATACATGTAAATTTAGCCAAATCAAATTCTGAAATGTTTTTTCCCAAGCCCTATCAAACTTGTAATTGCAAACTGTTTTCTTACTTGTCTAGGAATAAGTAAGTCCCTTTATCAAGTATTTAATCAATAACTTGAATTTTTAATTCCTGATGTGGGAATAAAAGGTTACTCTAGCAATTAAATTCATCTAATGAGGGGAGAGTTCCTGCAAGTATTATTCATATAAAATTGTTCCTTTATCCTGTGATTTGAAGTGCTTAATATATGTTTAATCTCCAGCTATCTTTCTCCTGTGAGATCTCCTAAGAAGAAAGCATCTGGACCTCCTCCAAGTGCTACTTCCAGTCCAGATGCTCAGCCAACTGTGACCCCTCAAACACAGAAACCACAGAAATCTACCTCTCTCTCTCTGTTCTACAAAAAAGGTTTGTTGCTTCTGTACATGCTGAAATTGCAAAGTTATCTCTTATTATTTATTCTTTTTGGGTTTTGGAGTTCAACATTTCTTAAAAGATGATAATAGAATCTGTACCGTGCAAACCCTCAGCTGCCCTTGGAAGAAACGGTAAAATGATGCCAGCAGGTTAATGCATGCACTCCACACACTGCAAGTTCAAACTGAAAACTTATCTACTGATTCTAAGAATGGCCATACGAGCTCAGATGGAGAGTTCCTTCTATCCTGGTATCCTTTTTCCGGCAGTGACCATAAATAGATGTCGCGGGAAGCTTAAGAACTGGGCAAGCATATATGGTGCTTCCCCTGAATGCGTCCATCCTCCATCGTGCTCCTTTTATTTTGCATACCGCTATTGTTACCATTTCAGTTTATTTTTCTTCTCTCTTTCTCAAGTGTATCTACTGGCCTATCTTCGACTACATACCCTGTTCTTTCGGCTTCTCTCTGAACATCCTGACCTGGAACCCTTGATCTGGACCCTCTTCCAGCACACACTGCAAAATGAATATGAGCTTATGAGAGACAGGCACTTGGACCAGGTAACATTAAAAACTTTTTTTAAAGAGTTTAGAAAGACTTTCCTGAACAAAATGTCCCTTATGTATTCTTTAACCATTAGAAATTATAGTCTAAGTTTTTATTTCTCTATTGATCACTCAAAGGAGAAATTAGTTTAGAGTGCAGTCTCTTTTTGATCATCTCAGGTTTTTTAAGTACTGGCAGTTACTTACCGTAGGACCTTCAAAATGCTGTTTACAGCTATTTTCAAAATAATGGAGAGCCAAATTTTCTGTTAATTTGTATAAGAAAATACTGCCTCTTTTTTTTTTTTTAAAGACAAAATGTGTGGCTGATCCAGGTTTTGTTACTCTACCCTAAAATTGCAGTGTGCAAAACAAGTTAGAGAAGATATTCTCAGCTCCAATTAGTTGGTTGTCATACAGCAATGGAGGGAACAGTAGTTGGCTTTCTGTAAGTTCATATGAAGTTGAGTTACATGCTGGTTTACAGAGCACAATCAGTAATAAAAAGCTCATCATTTATGAGATTTCTTAACTTGAAATGAAGATGCTGAATTTTCTGCATTTCCAGTTCTCTTGTCTTGTTTCTTTAATAGATCATGATGTGTTCCATGTATGGCATATGCAAAGTAAAGAATGTAGATCTTAGATTTAAAATAATAGTTTCGGCATACAAGGAGCTTCCCAACACAAATCAAGAGGTATGGAAATTCTTTAATGTTATTCCTCCATAAAAATGTTATAAAATAATTATTTCTCTCTGTCTAAAACAAACAAAAAACCCAAAGTACACTTGAACATACAAAAGAAAACTGCTTCACTGCACCTCCATTTTGTTGACGAGAAAACTAAATGTCTCTTTAAACATCTTACAGAAATAGTTTGGCAATTCTCCTCAGAAAGCAAACTTCATTCCACCTTTTTACTTAAAGATACTAAATAATGGTTTATGATTTTATTTGGAGACTAGACGAAAGATTCAGGTCTAGAGCTAATAGGATTTTCAAAAGCAACCCATGTTCCTTTAAGAGTTACTTGACTTCCATGGAGCATTAAGGGAAGAGAAGCAGATAACTTTCTATAGAAGCTTTCAGTAGAAATATGGTTAGATATCAAATAGAGATGTATGGTTATATATCAAACAGGTGTGTATGTATTAAAGTTGCAGGCTTAATTCTAACATTAAGATGTTCCTTTCTTTGTATGTAAATTTTTTTTTACTGTATGTAAATTTTTGCACAAAATAATTAATCAGTAATTAAATCAATAGAAAAAAAAAATCTCACCAAAGAATTAATTGAACTATAGGCATCCTTTTAGTAGCAGAATTTCTCACAGTGTATTTGTGTGTCTTGGCTAAACTCCAGACTTTTGTCTCCAAGCCTAAAGAACTATTTTATCCACATCAGGTTAGTAATGATTTTTTTAGCCTTGCTAGGTGTGCACAGTAGCGAAGCCTTTTTTTTTGACAGTTGTGTAAATGGAGCTTAAATTTGGACAATGTTGTTAAAGCAGTGAACAACTGCGTTCACCCTTAAGGGGCTGTGCCACTTAATTAAGTAGATACTTCTACTGATGTTCATACATGTTTAGAAAAACCCCAACAGTTTAGAATGGTTCTAAATAGTAGTTACAATGGCTTGCATACAACACACATGCCATCTTAGCTCTTATCTAACATAGACTTTATGAATGGTTTTATGAGTTTGTTAAATGTAAATTTTTCATGCCTTTTTTAAATCTGTGTATGATTTTCTCACCCTATGTAGACTTTCAAACGTGTTCTTATCAGGGAAGAACAGTATGACTCCATTATAGTCTTTTACAACTTAGTGTTTATGCAGAAGCTGAAAACGAACATTTTGCAGTACGCCTCCAACAGGGTAAGCTGTCAGTTGTATTCAGTATTCATTGTTTAATAGAATAGGAATATATAGAAAAAAATATATGATTATTTTATTATTTTTATAGCCTCCCACTCTGTCACCTATCCCACACATTCCTCGCAGCCCTTACCAGTTTTCCAACTCTCCTCGGCGTGTCCCTGCTGGCAATAACATATACATCTCACCCTTGAAGAGCCCATACAAATTCTCTGATGGGTTTCAGTCGCCCACAAAGATGACTCCACGGTCTAGGTAGGTTGTTGACAAGTGCTTCTTTGACTAAATGAAAGGTATTTTGGGGATTTTAGTGGAAACAAACTAGAAAACCGCAGTCTAGTTTGTCAATAATCTGTGGTTATCACACCTTTTCTGGTTAAAAGTTTGTATCCTGTATTTGGAAACTGTATTCATCTTTGAGCAGAGCGCTTTTCTGTTTCAGTTTAGTCAATATGCTCAAAGTTTGGGTTTTTCTTTGGTTTTTTTTTTCTTTTTTTTTTCTTTTTTTTTTTTTTTTTTTTTTTTTTTGAATAGTCACATCCAAGAGGGGTTTGCTGACCTAATTGCTTAAATATTGTTGGCTTTGATTCTGGATCACACTCCTGAAAAATATAGATGAGCTTTGTACACTTGTGTAAAGAGAAAATACTTTTTCAGAACAAAATGGTTCAGAGTATTTAGTTGACTGAGCAGAACATTTCAAACTGTTGGTCACTAGTTCTCAGCAGACAGAGATGACAGCAAATGTGCGAGTCTCCAGTGGGCTTTCAAACTAGGATCAAGTGAGTCCCATTGCACCTGGCCTGCAGTCTACAAAAATTGAAATATTACTGTATATTTTAGGTTGAAGTCCTGCATGGTTTTGATTGCAAATACCTAAAGGTAATGATGAAAGGATGATTATTATGATTATTAGTACCCAGCACTGAAGTGTCTTCCTGCTCATGAGGGACGGACTGTGGGGGCCTCTGATTCTTTCAAGCTACATTTTATTTTCTGTTGGTATGGGACGGTTGATCTGGTGATTCAGCATTCACTGGCCCGAAGAGAAACGTGAACAGTCTCCACGCAGTGAAGCATAGTATGGGTTTGCACTGTTAATACAGAGAAGAGAGGAAGAGACTTTGTTCATGTCTTATGCTAAGCTGTGCAAATTAGTGGATGCTTCTATCATTATTAAATGCAGCTTAATCTTAAACACTTCTCTTCTTCATTTGGCAGAATTTTGGTGTCAATTGGTGAATCATTTGGGGTGAGTTTTAACATTTTTAATGTCTGGTCTTCAATGCATGTAACTTTTGGAGGAATGGGATAGCCTGCCAACATCTGTCGAACTGGCTAGTGAGTGTCTCTAATTTAACGTATTGTTTTATGGAATCTGTAAGCACAAAGATTACAGGGGTGTTCTGTTAACTCCTTTCAGATACCCAGACTTCACTTTTAAAATGTTTTTCATTTTATTTTAGTTGCTTTGAAAGAAGGTAGAGTTCTTAAACTGCAGAGTTTTAGAACTCCTAAATTTTTTTTTAGTGGAAAGTTTGAGTAGTTTCAGGATTTATTGGCAATTCTTTCCTCATTTTCTTGTAATTTTAGACTTCTGAAAAGTTTCAAAAAATAAACCAGATGGTGTGCAACAGCGATTGCCAGCTAAAACGCAGCGCAGAAGTAAGTGCTGCTCCTAAGCCACTGAAGAGGCTGCGCTTTGATATAGAAGGGCAAGACGAAGCAGATGGAAGGTAAGTGATTGTTCTCAGCCTTTCAGTAAACTTGCTGAAACATTGGTTCTCAGGGCTTTCCAGCCTAAATTCTTCCTGACATCCTAACTTCTGTAATTTGTGAACTTTAGTAAATACATTAAATGAGAGAGAGTATCATAATACTTCTCAATTAGATGCTTTGATGTCAGAAGCAAGGATTTATATGGTGCCTATACATCCAGCATCTCAGTGTTATTGCTGAGTGCTAAACCATGCTGTAGCCTTTAGTCAGTCTTTTAAAAAACAAACCCCAAATTTTTTAGACATAAGGGAATTCAAGCAACTCTTGAGTTCAGTGTGGAGGAGAGAAGAGTTTGCATTCTTCTTCATGTAAGGGAAGGCAATAGCACTGAAATGAACTAATCTTGATTTAAAGTTACGTTATGAGGATAAAAAGTTTTTGTTTTTTTTAACTTAATCATATGCTTTCTGTCTGCAGCAAACACCTACCCCAGGAGTCCAAGTTCCAACAAAAGCTTGCAGAAATGAGTGAGTATTATTCTTTCATTAACTGCACAGTGGTGAGTGCCTTGGATGAAACAGTTAGTGCCAACTCAGATAAAAACACTGCTCAACATTGATGTCATTTTGGTAACTTGCTTTTTTGTACTTGCTCCATTTAATCTTGCAACTGCAAATTATAAAATGGAAATCCTCACTTCCTAAACAGTAGAATTCTTGAAATGGAATTGAACATTTGCCACGGCTTTCCCATTTCTTGTAATGACAGACCCTTAGCTGAGAGCTTGCAGGTAGAAATCAGTAGTAATTGCAGCAGCATTTAGTTGACCAGAACACCTTTTTAGGCGATTACAGTATAGTAAGGGAAAATTATATACACAGGAAAATTGTATGTAACTTTCTATGTTGCTTTGCTGTCTTTTATACCAAAATGCCTGAGACTGCTTTTTCTTCTACTGTGGATCAGCATTTCTTTCAGATTTTATGGGATTGCTTTTCTGTTTTTCAAATGAAACTCAAATCTAGCTCATGAAAAGCAAAATGGCCCCATCCCCACATCCGGGATGTATTTTCCACTCCTGAGATGGGACACGCCTGGTCTGACCAGGCATTCTCACTCTCTGGTGGAATCTGAGCTCAGTAGCTGAGCAGATTTACCCATTAAAAATTCTTACCTAGCAAGTGGTTGTTTGTCGGGATAGGTATGAGCATGCCTGTAGGCACCCCTTGTTTATTTTAGGGTAGGGGAAGTGTTCCAGTGTTTACTTGTGGCAGAGGTTAAGAAGGGATGTTCTGTCTCATGTCCAGTTGAGTGTCACTGTGGGGGGAAAAGGCGTTTCCTCTGCAGGCTGGCTCTGGGATGTGGGGACTGCTCAGCTCCGAGCGTCTGCCTGGCAGCAAAATGAGATCGCTCCATGATGCAGTCCCATCTGCCTGCCTCGAGGATGAAAACAGGCAAAGCGAGGGTACAGAAGCAATGAGAGTATCATGAATGGGTGGAATGAATTTAAGATGTGTGAGATTGAGCAGGAATTGCTGAAGCAACTCAGAACTATGTGTTTACTTTTAAAATGGGGGATTTGTTTTATTTAGAATAGTATAATACAATTCCTTGTGTCATTACCAATTTTTACAAGAAATAATGACGTCTGAAGTAATTCTGAAGAAAGTATTTAATTTTTTTTTTTTTTTTTTTTTTTTTTTTTTTTTTTTTAAAAAAATTTTTTATTTTTTTTTTTTTTTTTTTTTTTTTAGCATCTACTCGAACAAGAATGCAAAAGCAGAAACTGAATGATGGAAATGATACCTCAGCCAGTGAAGAAAAGTGAGATTCTTCTCAGGACCAGGGGCTGCACTGCAGGCCCTCTTAGCTTGTTTTTGTTTTACAGCCTTCATTAATTGAGTTGCTTTTTTAGTTGCTTTTTATTCCGAACTGCTAGTTGAAAGCATTTGGACTTTTAAAATTTTTAAGTGTTACTCATGATACTTTGCCTTATGATGTAGCATATATACAATGTAAGCCACTGAATTTAATTTATATATATTTTTTGAGGATTTTAAAAACAGACTTGGAAGGTGTCTTAGTTTCCTAATGCAACATTACTGATTTAAGCCAATTCAGTCTACTTGGATTGAATTTTTCTGTCTAAAGACAAAATGTTAGCTAGAATGATTTGAAATGCACTAATTTTCTTTCTTAGATTTCGTTTTTAGATTTCCATTACTTGCAAATTTTGAAAATGAGGGGCCAGATACTGCAAATTTCTGTCTCTGTATATAATTAGCGCATCAAATTCTCAGTAACAAACTGCACAGCAGTCATAGACCTCGCAGATTCAGGGCCTCAACATTAGAAGGACAACCTGAATTCCAAGTGAGCTCATTATGTAGCTGTACTACTGAAACCGATACTTAGCGTTTTGTAGTTTTCCTTCCCCAGCTCTCGCCCCAGTCTAATTTCAGAGGGCGGTTACACTGTCCATCAGTTTGAATTTCATGGAGTATAAATCCCACTGAGATTCCTCCCTGAATGGCACAGAAAATTTTCCCAGAAGCTGAAGCTTCTTCCCATATGCAGACTATTTGATGTGCACTTTCTTATCTTGCAAAATCTCAATTATTAAAAAAAGAACAAAGAACCCCAAGCCTAAACTCACCTGGTACACATAAGATTTCAAAATTCTAACGATGTAGAATTTTCTGGATTTCTTAACATTTTCACCTAACTGCAGCCAAGCCAAATAGCCTGAGAAACAGGCACCAAACCTCTTTCCTATAGCTGAAAGCCAAGTGTCTCCACTTGGGTTCCAGGTAAGAGCAGCCTGGTGCCTAAAAGCATGGGGCATCTCCCAATGGCCTTACCGCAGCGTCTGCTCGAAAGCTGAACTTGATGAGCCCACGTTGGGAAAATCAGTCTGCCTTATTTTACCAAAAAGGCAGAGTTTAATAGGCAACTTGTGAACTGTTACAACTAGCAAAAAACCCCCACAAACCCAAACCCCAAAACTTTTTTCAGCTTACGTGTTTGTAAGTTACTGATTCAGATACTAGAATTTTTCTTGCAATGAGAAATGTTTTGCAAAACAGCCAGTTAAGGAAAGCACGTTTTACTTCCAGCGAATTAAAAAATAAGGAAATAAATTAAGTCCTGCTTTAAAATTACCCATTTTTACAAAATTTAGCTGTCACAGCTGCTTAAATTAAAGCAGTGATAGTAGAAAAGCATGCTGTTCATTACACAAATGTTTTAAAACATCTTCTCTAGGTAGCTCATTTAGAAGTTGTTTAGCTGAACCTAGAATACGGACACTAGTATGTTTTAAAGGTCAGTTCTTGTGTTGAACAGAAGCTAATCCTAGAGCTACTAAAAATTCTACGAGCTGCACACTGATTTTGTCAATGAATTTTAAAATAAAATGGAGTTGTTTGGGTTTTTTACTCTCAATATGGCTTCAGCTTTCTTCCTGAAAAATGCACAGAAGTGTTTAAGAGTATCTTGTGCTTATTTTCTCACTTTTTGCAGTTTTACAGACAGAATATATGTTAACATTGGGGTACACTGACCGTAAGCTCTGTTACAGCCAGTGAAGTTCTTCCATGATCCTTCGGCTAGAGGGGTGACATTACAGAGTCCAGCACCGAAGGAGATTTATCATTTCTGTACTGTGACAATGTATTTTTTTGTTCAAACAGACTGAAGGCTTTACATCAAATGTATGATAATATTTTATACAACTAATCAGTTTCTCTCCTTTAAAGATAAATAAAATAGCTTTTAAAAGAATTGTAGCTGGTAATTTTCTTTTATTGGATGAGCAGCTGACTTCACATGGTCATTGTCCTGCTGTATCACGCTTCCACCATGATTCTGCAGCTGGTACAAGTGGAGGTCACTCCATCTCCAGGGATTTCCTACCGATGCAGAGGTCCACATAGTTGTACTGTCGGGCTTAGAGTTACCTTCAGAAGTTTCCATAGGACATTCCGGAAATGTTGTTCTCGCCAGACCTTTTGGTCCAGGGCCACCACTGGTAACGCTTCTGGCAGACGCAGGCCCCTGCCGTGCTCTGGCTCACGGTGGCAGCCCTTGCAGAGGCACTCGAGGCAGTCCTTCAGAGACGTTGGTGTCCACATTTAGAAGCGTTCCCATCATTCCAGCACCCTGCTTTACATCCATCATCGATTCTTTTGCTTTCGGAGCTGCTGAAAACAGCCCAGGAGTCAAAAGCCTGGTGTAAGCCAACAGCCAGATACCCCTTTCTGGGCTGGGTATCTGGCTGTAGGCACGTCAGCCCCGCAGGCTCCCTGTCATCGCTTTATTGGAGTCCGTAGGTGCCTGTGACTCATAATTCTGCTGAACGTGTGACGCTATTTATAGCATCGGTGTTCATGACAGTGCTTAGAGCACAAAGTGCACTGGCTGACTCGCTAGTCCCTGCCCCCTCTAAAAACACGTTTTCAGAGTCCCATTTGGAAGCAGATACATATGCAATGTGTGTGTATTGAAACGGGCATTTCAATAAATGTGTATTGAAACTAGCGGCTTTTTGTCAGATCTGGCAATCTTACTATGTTTGAGAGTACTTTTCTATAGCAAGACCTTCTTGTGATCCATATGGAAACTGTATTCCAGGAAAACGGAAAGTTAGGATTCAGAGGAGGAGAGCTGGGCAGGAAACGGGCCCGGCATTTTAGGTGCCTAATGGTAAGGATTGCACCACTGATCCAACTCTTCTAGTCACAGTGGAGAAATGTACGTTTGTGGAGAAAACGTGTCTCTGCCGAAGCGGTACATGTAAAATGAGGTCAGGTGAATTGCATCTCAGGCCCGTTTCTCTCCATTGACACTAAGAGGATCTACTGGCTGGGCTATGTAACCATCTTGAGACGGATGAGCTCAGTCCCAGCCTCTTTATTTGCAGTTTTATACCTTAATCTCTTGCTGCTGTCCCCTGTTTCCAAATGCCGTTTGTCCGTACGTGTCACAGGAACTTCCTTCTTCCTCCCTGCATTTGACCTGCAAGTGAAGAATTTCGTGCTCGCGCAGCGCTAGTCCAGAGGCTGTAGTAAACTGCAAGTTCCTCACGGGTACTGGAATGTGTAATCTGCATGTTTTCGGGTACAGGAGTGGCTGCAGGAAGATACCTGTGTCAAATGTGAAACAGCTGGAGAAGATTATGGCTGTGTGATACTGGTACAAAGTACAAGTTAAAATATTTTAAAAGGTAACGAAGCTGGTCATAATGTACATTTGCTTCAGACACAATTCTTGGGTGTTTTGAGGACAGTTTTATTAATCATTAAGTCACTAGGGCAATAAGTTCTTTGAAAAGTGGAAATACACTTATGCAAATTCTCCAGCTCTTTTTTTGCAGACTTACCCTGCTTACAAATATTTTATCTGGTGGTGGTTATTTCCTGAAAAACACAAATGTTCTTTAAAGTATCTCTCTGAAATACTACCTCTGTTTTATTTCTTTTTTTCCCCACACTACTAACTACATAGTCAACTCGGTTTACAAGTGTCAGACTTTCTTCACTTTACTGAAAAGAAAGGAAAAAATCCCACACATACTTTTAAAATATTATGGCATTTTTATTAACAGTCTATTAAAACCAGGCAAGTTTATAAAGAAACAAGAAATCAAATAATGATTTTATGTTCAGGCTGTAAACGTTCTACATCATTAGGTGGTAGCCAATGAGTTGCATCTCTGGGGTAATTAAATGCTTTGCTTTACAAGGAAATTGTTCAGATCATATAAAAACAGCAGTTTACATAGTTATCAGGCATCGTAATAAAACTCTAGAGGGGGTACTAGATGACAATGCAAGCTTCAGAACTTAAGAGAACCTTTAAATGACCCTGTCCCTGTCAATTCTTTTTCTTTCAAATTCCATTTGATTCACCAAGTAATCCACCTGGTTCCCTTTCTGCAGTGTGGAACATCCCTCTTTATTTAAACCCCAGGTACAGTTTATGCTTGACCTTATTTTCACTTCTTAGCAAATATCTTTTTGTCTGTGGTGTCCTAAAACAGAACAATGCTTACAGACTTTAATAAAGTATTTAACCTGCAAGATCCACAAACATAAGTTTGTTGCAGACAATCTTACAACAGTAAAATGCATCCCTAATTTCTTCTAAAATGTCCCATGACTGGGTTTCAAGCACATGTTTATATACATGCATCAACATTTAACCACCTAAGCCAGTATGTTTTTTTAAACATTGACCTTTCGGTGCCAAGGAAAGTGCATGCAAATGATATCTAAAAAAAATAAATAAATGAATGTCTCTATGAATGTAACGCTATCACATCCAGGTCAGATTATACGTATTGCATGAATAAAAGCCAACACTGACACCGTGGATCTTTAAAATCACCCTCATTCAGGCCAGAGATGCTTTTTCTCAAAATTACAGGCTTTGTCAATTACTCTGCAATTGCAGCTAGGCTTCAATGTATACAGTAGGTTGGAAATTATGAGCAGGAAGGAAATAAACTGGAAAAAAAATGGCACTATTGGTTATATTAAACCAAAAATGCCTTGTGAAGAAAGCATGCCGTTTTGAACGCCAGTGGTTGTTGAACTACTGCGTTATGGACTTGAGCCATCTTAGGAGAGTGGTAACATGCTCCAGTGCTATCGCTCCATGGAGTGGTGTCTCCAGGGAACCAGGCTCTTCATTGAGCAGAGGTTTTTGATCAGGTGTTGAGTTAAAAACCAATCATTTCACCTTTACAGTTTTGGTTTGGTTCTTTAACCAAAACATCTGGAATTACGTAGAATTGCCTTGTGTGTATGCATTGGAATCATTAGTGCTGGGCTGTATCACATCATGTTTGCAGTAAAGTTGTGCCCTACCGTGATACTGTTTTACTGCCTGCATTATCCTCTATCTGTGTGCCTACGTAAGTCAAGCGCTTTTCAACACAAACTTACCAAAACTTCCCCCAGGGAAGCTGTGGTTTTGATGAAACTGCATTATGTACTGGAAAGTTTTTGACCAGTTCTGTTTGAATACAAAATACTGATACAGCTGCTGAAGTATGGACTTACGCTGCTGGAGGAAGTCATACTAATCACTGAGGGGGTGGCAGAACACGCTTGTTAGCAGTAGATGATCCAATATATTTTTAGTGAGAGTATGAGGCAAATGTCTCAGAAGTAATTTTTTACCACAGCATTTTCCAAAACAATTTGCTTATGACCTTCCTCCTAAGTAAATTCTGCCACCTGCATGCCTCACCCTTCCACTCACATCCGCAGCAACTGATGTGGAGAAAGGCACTACTTCTCATCTTCTTCCCTGAGGCTGTGCTGCTCCTTTTCTTCCTCCTCCTCAAGGAACAGGATGGTCTGAGAAATGATCCTCCAAAATAATAAAGAACAGTTATATCTATTTTAGAAATGAGGAAATGAGGCTGCGATCATTTAAGGGAATTAGGTTCTTAGAAACCACATTTGAGGATTAGAAAAAGTCATCGAAGGATTCTGTGGCACAGCAAGGATCTGAAGGAAGGTTGCATGATTAATTATAGTAGTGTACTGAGCCTGGTCATCCAGCTTCTTGCCTTCTCCATTTGCAAAATATTACAAAAGGCACTTAAAGCCACTTCACTCAGCCAAAATTTTAAGAGAAATAATCTCTCAGAGTTAATTCACAGTTGTCTATTAGAAAATTCAAGTAAATGCTTCATGAGCTCAGCATCTTCTGTAATGGGGCAAACCTCCCTCCGTGCAACACTGGGTGGGGTTTCATCTTAACTCACTGTAGTCAGTGAGAAATTCAGCATCCTGGTTCCCTCAATGGTCAGCGATTAGAGAGAGGCATGTCCAGAGGACAGCTCCTCTCACTTAGAACACGCATGCAAGTTAAGTGAAGTGGTATGGTCACCTCGCAGCACTGACCAAAGGAGAACCTGAAACAATGTATTTGGACAAGGTGTCCTTATTGCCATGTGGAAAATGAGTTTCACTCTTACAATTTAGTTCTGAGACCCATTTTATGACTTCAAAACTATCTTTTTCTCAATTTTTCTTAAGATGATCCAGCTGGGGATAGATAGTAAAATGGGAATAAAGAAACCTCAAGTGGAACTTCCCTTTCCTTGAGATTTTGTTTGGGTTTCTTTTTCTCGGTAACAAGCAACCAGATAGTTTTCTCAGTACCGAACACACAGCACAATAATTCAGGTCCAGACAAATTCTGTGAAGCTTCCTGGCCCAATGGGGTGCCAGGGAAAGTGCTTAGTGTAATGGAAAGGAAGATTCTTTCCCTCCTGTCTAGAACAATGGACATAAGTGCCAGGAACTCAAAATTGTGATACCCAGCTGAAGCTCTTCATGGCTTACTTACTTACATTCCAAATAAACACCAAATGAGACATACCCTCCGACCAGTCAGAAAGCCTCTCATCCTAAAGAATTTATATTACTTTATCACATGTTCAGAAAAACAAGTTTGTAACTTCACTGGATGATAAACCAGGCAAAAAGAAGCCCACTATGGCATATGAACTTAGTTTGGTGACAAAAGCATACCATGAAAGTTTTAGCAGCAAACAGATCACTGTCCCATGAAATCCAAATGCTGGTTGTTTTAAAAAAGAAAAAAAAAAAGAAAAAAAAAGAAAAAAACTCAGACAGACAAGATATTGATAGCTTAGTTTGCTTGACTTTAAGTGGGAAGGGGTAGTTACTGCATTAGATTTTTGTTGTTAAATTCTAACTGTTGGCAATGAACTCTCACCATACATCTACGCTGGAGCCATCTTCACAAAACCTCTATGTGGTTTTTTACACAAAAAAGTGGACTTTTACGTATTTCCTAAACTGATGGACACTGAGTCTTTCTTTCCAAACCTTTGCACATTCTGACCATGGATAAGTTCTCCAAAGGAGAAGTATTTCCAGGAGGGAAGAGGACATGCTCTTCAGCTTGGTAGTAGTCAGACCTCAATTTCGGAATGCTCCCACTCTGCTTGCTTTGCTAATGAAGTTTTTCAGGAGGTCATGGTCCATTTCTGCAAAGCCTTGAGTTTGTGTAACAACAGTTAAATGGTTTATGCAAAATCTGAAGCAAAATTCTTCCAAGTCCTAGAAATAAATTGAGGTAATTTGTAAAATGAATGACTGATAGCAAAATTATTATTTTTCTATTTCAAATATATTTCAAAAGCAGAGAATATACCAGATTGTTCACATTACCCATCACTTTTCTGATCACTTTGATTAGATCACAAATGATAGAATGAAATATGTTCATACAAAGTATTTAATAACCCCCCCGAGAAAACAAGAGTAGCCACCTAATTTGACTCTAGAACTCCATCACATTTACTGAGTTCATTAGTAAAGTTATTAATAAATGAAACCACCAACTTTCCCCACATACAACTACTAGAGCATCAGTAACTCCTTTCTTCTCCTTCTTACACTGAATTCAGTAGTGGTCCTGTGAAAAATAGCAGATATCCTAGTCTTGCTGAAAGTGAAAGCAAAATACGATGTAATACTTGATGATGCTCACTGAATACAAACTGGATGTTAGGTTAAATGTGTCTTTTGTGGCGAATCTAGGCATTTTGTGTCCCTGTCTAGGAACTGGGATTCCTAGATAGCAAAAATGGTTCTGTCTTGTCCTGGTCTTGCTGTAACAGGATGTTCAGAAGTTCAGCACAGGATAGGTACAAGCTGTTAGGCCATACAACCATGATCTCACACAGCAAATTTTACCCACTCGAACTCTTCACAACGGTGGCAATCCTTCTCTCCATGTCCTGGCTCAATACCCTTTAGCTGGTTCCTATGCAGTAACTTGCTGTTGAAGGAAAATGAATTACCTTCTTGCTGCAACCAGAGCTGAAGCCAGCAGCAAAGCAAGTCTAAATTGGCAGTATGATCCATGATCTATAAACTCTTCAATGGTTACAGCAAAAAGAGGTCTCTTATGCCATCCCAGTTTTATTTTATGTTAACAACACAAATGTTGCAGCCAGGGCTTAATAGTAGAGAGAAATTTAGCACAATACTTGTGCATTTCCATTTGAAACCTTTTCCTTAGATCGAATGCTTCCAGTCTATTGCCCCTGTCAAGAACTATCTAAAGCTTTAACAGAGGCCAAGCAGCATAAAATATCCTTTAAAAAGAAGTAAGGTAGGAACAACGCACAGAAGTAAATTGTATCTCTCATCAAAAAGTGCTGGAAAAGCGAGAAAAGGAATGAGAATAAAAGAAGAAATAAAAAACATAGAAGAAATAAAAAAGGTAGAAGAAAAATGTAGAAGATCAAAGACACTGACAACTGAAGCTTCATCAGACCTCTGCTGATGCTGCTGCCAGAACCTGGGTTGCTTTACAGTCGATGTGCAAACTTTTACATTAAATAAAATGAACAGCAGCTGCCTTTTCTGGTACTGACCTATGAAGAGGTCCATAGATACCATAGAATTCTGATCACTAATTTTGCAGTTTCAAGAAATGTTGGCTTTCAATTCTGTTATATAGAAGATGATTAATCTAAAATTTGCTACAGTGTATATTGGAAATATGCTTTAAAATAATTTTGTAGCAGCAACTCTTTCTATTTTTTGAGGATAGGACAAAATATTTTCAAGCATTTTTAATCCTAACAAATGCATACAGTAGCCAAGTCAACCTTCACTTAATTTGAGATGTTAATGACAATGACACAGCACTATAATCTTTCACTTGCAGTGTTCGCATTTAATGACAAAAAGTTGAATTAGTTCTATCTTTTCAAACTTCCAGCACATCAGGTCTCTCATAATCCTTCTTTGGACAGTTTTCTATTAAAGCACTGATACATTGCACATGGTTCTCAAACCAATTTTTACTACTAATTTTACTACTAACCTAATTTTTATGGTAAAAGATCCTGGCTTACTTCATGATTCCTTAGATAGAGACTATCCCATGTCTTTGATAACGAAGTCTTTGCTGCAATTCTCTGAAGCAGTTCTGCTATATCTCTTTCTGAGCTGCAGATGGAGGGACGAGGGCAACAATGCACTCCTGAGTTTGGCACATGCTGCACCCAGGGCAGGTGAACCAATTCATCATCTGATGGTCATGTTAAAATATTGCATGTTTTGAAAGAATAGTAGGTATACAGAATAAAACACTGAATCATAAAAGGAAGAGGAGGATAACATATATTTAGTCACCCAGCCAATCCCTTTTATTGTGTTTCAGCCATTATAAACTAGGACTTTGTCCAGGCTAGTTTTACTACTTCACAATATACCTAAACGTATCTTTAACTACTCTTTAACTATTTCACCTGACACAGGTCAACTTAAAGGCACTTCTGCTTTGGAGACATTCAAAACTGTTGAAGAGCTTGTAAGAGGAGAAACTCCAGAGAAAACTTTTAATGAAAATTTCTGCCGTTAGGAGAATCAAATCATTTAGTCGTCCCTTCCTGTCCAGTCTTCCCTGATATGCTGGGCTTCTGCCACAACACATTTAAAGTACAATTCCTCTTTGCTTAAGCTGTTCATGCCTTCCCTTACTGATACCTTGGTTACAACTGCCTTGTAACTGGCAACTGATAATCTTATTATCTACTAATCTGATGTTATCTCCTTTTTTGTTTTACAAAACTCACCGACCTCCAGCCTCCTCTTTGCAACTCCTACACAAATGCATCTCATATAGTGCTCTGCCTCCATACAGCACAGGCTGCTGAAACTTTTTTAACCCAGTTTTTGTTTCAGTCCTTTCTTTCTACTTGCTTCTTATACATGGGACTGTTTATCAATCCATCATATTACACTTCTAGCCTCTCCTGCTTTAAAACATCATCCTACGTTTTACAGCCAGGGAAAAGCAAAAACCAACTATTTTTAAAAAACATTGTTACCAGCTGCATATTTTGGCTCTTCTAATAGGTAATCTTCTCTGTTTGGCTACATTAATTTCATTCTTGTAAAGCAGAAGAAATCTTGAACAAAAAGATGAAGACTTCTCAACTAAGATGCTCAGTTATAACAATGGCTACTAAGTTTAAAATACATACGCAGACTTCTTGAATAATAAAAATGACGACATCATTATTTCCACAATCAGCATAGCACTAAGAAGTCGAGAAAAGGAAAACATCTTTGAAAGTATTTGTCTGTTTACAAAAAAAGCGCTTGCAGTTACTGCTGATAACAGCTTGAGTGCTAGTGAAACATTCCAGAGTCAAGGGCAGACCAGATGACAGGATATGGGGAGAGGAATAACAATAGGTAATTTGTTGCATGTCAGCACGATTCATTGTAAACAACATGGCAAAAGTGGAATTTTGATATAAGCACAAGTGTAAATAGGGAGGGACTTTACAGGTAAATTCTCCCACCACCTGTACCAGAATGACTGTACGAGACACTGGCAGGTAAAACGTTCAGGCGGAAGAGGTCTGGAAGTGAACAAAGCAAAATCCAAAGGTGGAGAAGTAAATGGCAGTGAGAAATTTGCATGCCATGCCGTGCCAGATGGCAAGGCAGGAAGCAGATTAAGAATCCTGACTCACAGGTGCAAGCCAAAAGGCCAGAAAGAAAACACTAGTAGCTACATTTTTTTATAGCTTGAAAAGGGGGAAACAAACCTCTGGGAAGCCAGAAAGGGAAATTGCAGTAATCATGCCTCATCAGTTGAATGCAGTTATGTTTATATTAAACAGTTTCATTTCTCAGAAGACGATTGTTTGCCTGAAGAGACGTTCTCCTTACCTGAGCTTCATATTTGACAGCGGCGGAAAGAAGAGCAATGGCATTCTCTTCACAAATGCCTTGTTTGATGGTTTGCTGGCACAGCTTTTTCAATCTGTTTTCTCTATACAGTGTTGCCAAATCTAGCAGTCCTGTGAAAATTCATACAGCTTTAACTATCCTGGTGTAAAAGATATATATTTCAAGTTAAACAATTGCCCTATTGTTTTAGGCTGAATTAATGAAAGACTTGTTCTATTTTTTTCCCCTAGACGGTGTGTGCTTTTTTAAAGGTCCTCAAAAGACATATCAAAAAGGGACTCTTCTATTACTACGCAAGTGTTCTGTCTTCTTGCTCACTGTATCGTATCTATCTTATTCAAGGCATCAATTAGTGACATAACAATCATGTGGGGAACAGCTCCCTTTTCACGCATGATCAAATTGCCACAACTACTCAAACAGAAAAGTTTTAGTATGGCATTAGCGCCTCTTTAAGGAAAAAACAGTTCTTAATATGAGAAACAATGAGTTCTTTTTGAACATTTTGCATCTTTCATCTTATTGCATCCCCATCACTCATTCTCCTTGGGCATGTTTCCTGCTACTGCATCCCTTCTTCCCGACACCTGCCAAACTCAAGATTGAAATGCTGATAAAAGTAAAATTAACAAGCCCTGCTTTTCTCACCCTGTTATGACACACAAATCCAATTTTTCAGAAACAGCAACCTAGAGTTGTTTCCATTTATGGCAAATACCTATTGCATCTTCAGGAGGGAGCCTAATGTTGTCTGTATACAAGTATTCCAGGAAGGCTCGGTAAACAGGATAAGAAAATTCACTCATTTCTATAATTTCATCATCATTATTCAGTATGGAACGAAAATGTTCACACCTACAAAATATGAACAAAGATTGCATACTGTAAAGAGTTAAGCTTGAAAGTTGAGCTGCAGCAAGAAATTGGTAAAAAAAAATAAAACAGTCATAACATACTAAACACAAAACCATAAACTCTAGCTACACGATTTCTTGGTTTGAACATGTTAATTTCTTTACGCCTTATAAGGCTTTTAAGCCTTAAAAATATAATTCAGACTTTTCCTTTATTTCTGTTACTAATATTTTATATTTGGCTCCATTTCTACTTACAATAGTTTTAAGAATGGTCCATGTGTTTTTGATGTCATTTTCTTAAACACGATATACATTAACTATTAATTATATTACCTGGCTTGTAACAGATAAAGTTTACAATTAGGTTTGACAATTCTCACTTTTCAGCCTGCTTTCTCCAACACGATCTAGTGAGGAGGGAAATTATTAATAAATATTTTAGATAACATTTATTCCAGTGTCAGAGCCATAGAGAATTTAGCATTAGATTTAGTCATTAGCGTCATTAGTCATTATCATCCCCATATACTGAGGGATTAAATTATTTAAAGTGAAGACTCTTCTCACCCAGATCTTTCATCACCTTTTCCTTTTAAGTCTGAATACTTTTGTGATGGACATGATACAAAAAAGGAAAAAGTACTGCCTTTGATAGCTGTACTCTGCAACTTACAGTTCACAGTAACTTACAACTCACTGTAAATCACTGCTGCCTAAAAAATGAATTGTTTTCAAAATTTTTGCTGATGGAAATGAACATCACCACCTCAGGTAACTTTTTCTATAAACAGCCACAATTTAATTGGACTCTTTTATACTACATATTTGCTTTTATTTTACTAAAACTTTTATGTAAAAGGTAGGTTGGTTTCCTTTTAATGAGACTGGAACAAGTCTACATCCTAAAGACAGCATAACTTAGATACAAATGAAAAATAGTTACTTATTTTATCACTGAATTTACCTTTTTCACATTTGATTTTACCAGTTATTTAAAGAATTTTTTCCTTAGTATTTTGTATTTTTAGTAAAATAAACATCAAGTCAAATTAATAAAGAATTAAAAAGTCATCATCTAGCTTCTGACACGTCTTGTACCATGTTCTGGCATTGGAAGAGGCAGGCCAAACCGCATTGCTTTGTCTCCCTGAGCCTCATGTTAAGTGGTGGCGACCATGCTATCCATCCAGCCGTAGAACAGACCTTGGGAATGGTCTGTTGCCCCAGTGGCACCACACGAAAATAAAAGTCAGAGAGAAGGTGGTGTACATTGCTCCCTTAAAAATAAATAAGTAAATAAATAGAAATCAGTTGGTACTCATCCTTCAGTCTCCAAAGTATCTTGGAGTGACTTATCCTTTGGAGTGCCCCTCTCTCTCTCTCTATCAGCAGAGACAGACCAGACATCTGATTTTGGCTGGCTGAATGCAGAGCAGATGAATCCCACCCACATCACAGAATCACAGAATCATTAAGGTTGGAAAAGACCTTTAAGATCATCAAGTCCAACCATCAACCCAACACCACCATCCCCACTAAACCATGTCCCGAAATGCCATGTCTACAAGTTTTTTGAACACTTCCAGTGATGGTGACTCCACCACCTCCCTGGGCAGCCTGTTCCAGTGTTTGACCACTCTCTCAGTAAACAAATTTTTCCTGATACCTAGTGTAAGACATAAATACCCATATGTATTTGTTTCTGCAGGCAGTGCATTACTCGGCCAGCTTCTCACTGAGCTGGGCATTGCCCTGCCATTTCACCACCATCGCAAGCTAATAAGCACCACCAATATGATCTAGTTCAACAGTAGGCATAGAACAAGATAGAAAAAGGTCTTCATAAGTAAGTGGTAAAGAAATGACTGGATAATGAAATGGAACTTTCACCAGCACTGCATTCGTGACAATGCTCTGGAACAGGCTGAATGCTTCAAAATACCATGTTAAACACATTATCCTCTGATCCAGTTGCATCATGAGACTATAAGGCTTAAAGAAAATATTAATTCTACAGACTGTGCCTGATGCTTTATTATTCCTGCATATTATTTTGATAATGCCATACATTTAAATCCCTTTTTATAATTAGACACATTTCCTTCCCAGAATGCCATATAAGTTGAGAAAAGTAGAGCAAGAAAAAAGAAATAAGGAGAAGCTACGTATAGTCTGATTATCAGGAAAAAGAACCTCAGAAACATTTTGGGGATACACAAGATTTGAAGTGGTATCTGATGAAGGACACATGGCATTCCAAAAAAGGGGGTGGCATGAGTGTAATGTGCAAGTAATGGAAACAGTAAAGGGAAGAAAATAGTAATACAGGTAATTAGAGTAGTAAGAGGAGGGCAGTAAAGACCAAAAAAAGAGCAGGCAAGAATTAACAAGGATCTTTAATTTTATGCAGTAATATACAATAAAGCACTAATGGGACTCAGGAGCAAAAGTAGGAAGACGAAAGTGGTGATAAGCAGGATGAGATAGCCAAGCATTTCTTTCTTTTGAGAACGAAAGTATCAAAGAGGAAAAACTATTGTAATAATGAGGATGAAGCAGAAGCAGTTAGCAAGACAGAAGAGATCTAAACCAGTGCCTCTAGAACATCCTAGTAGAAACTGCGTCAGCAATAACAAACTAATCTCTGCATGTTAATAACAATGTGATTATTCTGTAAATCTGCATATGTATGTCAAATCTCACTGTAAAGTGGTGTTAACTTGCAAAAAACTGTAAAAACAAAAAGAGAAGCCAGCTTAAAATTCAAATTCACTGATAAGAAGGTTTAAAACAAGTAGGATACGAAATCTGACAAAAAACGGAAAAAAAAAGATAATCCGAAGAGCATCTACAGAAGTTTCTGAAACAACTGAAGGGTCCTGTGTAAGGAAAAAAAGAATGGCAAGAATAAACACAAAACCCTGCAATCATCCCAGTGGAGGAAGCCAAGCCTATAAAGGGGGAAAAACTGATTCAAAGTACTGGGAAGGCAGCAGAAAGAAGAGAGCCTTTTCCTCAGCAGCAAAAGGTTATTAGAAATCAGGATCAAGGCCGTTTAGGTGGCAGAGAGGAGGATACAAGTCAGATGGAGGAAAGTGATGAAAAGGCTGGTAGTAAGCAGCGTGTTTGATAATTCCACGCAGCGAGGAAATGAGGAAAAGAGACCAACAGTGAAGAATATCAGGGGAATCCCATGGCTGAGGCAAAAGGTAGTTTGCAAGAATAAGTCAAGAATTCTGCACAGAAATCACTCAGCACAGTGGACTACCCTATACAGTTTAGTTTATATTAAACTCTACAGTTTGTGCCTCACCTAATTTTGAGAAGAACTTTATGAACATGAATGTATTTTCCATCCACCAGAAACTTCAGGTCTGCAGTTTCAGGGTTGTCAAATTCCTTCTTAAGTGACTGGGCTACTGTTAGATGGTCATCAGGCTCTAGAATAAAAAAAGGAATTTAACAGTAAGTAGTAAGTAATACAAGTATCTCTCATAACCCATAACATCCTGGGTATCTGTCAGCAATTAACACTCTTAATAAAAACAACTCTTTAAGGCTAGTAAAAAAACCCAGCAGACTATGTGTTCAGTATGAACTCCCAGAGAAGCATATAAAGGGCAGCTTTTTTCATTCCTTACTAGTTTCCTACTCCAAACAAATATCCCTATTAAAAAAAAAAAAAAGTTCCACTCCTCTAACTCATCTATGTAAGGCCAGAAAAAAAAAAATTAACACAGTCTCAGAAATTTAATGCTGTCAATTCAGATGTCCATCAATATGCACCTCCAGACAACTTCTATAGCCGGCAGAGGTATGCTGAATATAGTGGGGTTCAGTTATGAAATTCTTAGAGGCAAAATAGGTGGTTTTATTTGTTACAGCAGTGAAGGGGAAACCAGAGGAAGGAAATTAAGAGGCAGTTCATGCTGGCAAGGCACAAAGCCAAGAAAACTGCTTAGCAGTCAGGGCTAAGAATTGGAATAGAAATGTTAGAACTGCCACGAATGGGGAATGCAGGGGAATGCCTGTTGTGGAAGCACCGGAATACAACAGATGGAAAAGGGTTGTAAGCATGGCAGCTGTCCGTGGCACCTAGTTCAGCAGATGTTGAGATCGTAGGATGCAGCGGCCTGATGATTCTCGCCACACTTAGATCAGGAGAAAAACAACAGTGAGTCAGTCCTGGTGACTCGCCAAGGTGGGACACAGTGGCGAGAATAGTCACTCTCAGCTCCCAGAGCGGGCAAAAAGGCACATCTGAAGCCAGCACATGGTCACCTAACGAAAAGGAATCCAGGAAACATGATGATGGCCTGACAGCCAGCATCCTTTATCCTCTTATCATCACAAGGAACCCTGCTCAGACCACCAGAAAACACATTTTAGTGCCGGGATGCTGGACAGACCACTTGGCACATACAAGAATGTGAGTTTGAAGGTGCATCTGAAATCAGTTTTGCTTAAAAGTAAAACAACCTTTTCCTCCTGTAAGGTTTCACCTTGTGCTTTGGTACAGTGTTGCAACACTGTAGCAACAATATTTCCAAAGGGACCAAGAACTCAAGGACAAAAAATAAAAGTAGAAGGAGCTGCTACAGTCAAAAATGACTCCCAAGGTGTGAAGCAGTGCAAGGAGGCTGGGTGTATTGTCAATGGTGACAATGAAGGTGGTGATAAAAGATGAGTTGGGAAATAGTTATGAACGCAGTCTTAACCACACTGTGTTAAAGAGTATTAATAAGTATTAATGAGCAATATGCATAGTAATAAACGGGTTACTTGGAAGTCTTCAGCATAAAGGTGATAATTACATGAATGATCATATGTAATCCCACCCAGGACTCTTTTAGCTAACCTAAACCAGCATTTCTGACCTAAAACAGCCTTTGTAAAGAAGGTAAGAAAAGATTAATTTGCAGAAAGGAGCACTGAAAAAATGTAACAAACAGTTTCAGTCTCACTCAAGCAGTTGTCGTCTCCGTGAGGAACAAAATAAGGGAAGAGGCAGTTTTTGCTTCTTGCCTTCCTCCACTCTCTGAAAAATTCCTCAGTATTCTGCACTAAACTGAGAAGAAAAGGCAAGAGAAAAAGTGGAGCAGACATTCTGATAGCATGAAATAATATTGTAACTGGGCAAGAAGAAATGGAAGCTGAAGAGCCCCAGAACCCTGCTAATATACATAACAAGATACATACAACTGAATTTGTGATTAAGCTACACATACTAACAATGTCCCATTTCCTTCATAAAATAACCAATTCTTATGGAAGAAAAATCTGAACATACCACAGATATTTTTATGTAGAACTTACAGATGACAAAGACATATTTACATGGAATGAACCACCCCATTGCCTGGGATTTTAGTGCAGTAACACAATTTTCATCTAATTAGTAGTAGCAAATATTAAGAATATTAAGAATTTTCATAGTAATTAAGCATATATCTTACAGTTTCAAACAAGGCATCCTAGAAAGCACAACTGCCTCAACCTAGAGCAAATGGGGGTCTTTGGACTGTGCCTTAAAACATTAATTTTGGCAAAGCAGTTTCCTGAGAACAGGATTCTCCATTTAATCCCCCAGTCTCTCAAAGCTGAAATGAGTACTATTAACACAATTTCCTTACCTTGGCATCCAGAAGGCAACAAGGGATCAAACAATGTTCTACAATTGTCAGACAAAAGCATATAGCAACACAAAAGCAATTACAAAGGCAATATAGAAGTGGAATGGAAGCATGATGGACTCAATACGGTTCCAATTACAAATTAACAAATTGCTGCATTCTAGCTTCTAGGTTAAGCTCCCAGAAGTCACCTACAGACAACCCCAAGAATCTCATCTTTGATTAGGTCAGCAAAGCCAGTAACTTTATTAGCAACCAATATGGGATTGAATTTGTAGCTGAAGAATAAACTCTTTGTTGAACAATACTATATGCTTAACTCTTTCTCTTCAAAGTCATCAAGACAGGCCTTAATGTTAATCAACTATCTGAGATCCAGCAACTTGTCTCTTCAGAAGCTCAGGTCATGATCACTTGTGATGAGACTAACTGCTTGTGACCAATTCTGTATGTGAGAATTTGGCTCCCTCATTCTTAGTAGTCTACTTAAGGACATCAAAGAAAGCTTCAGGGTTCCTAAATGTTCTGCATGGCTCCCTCAAGTCTCCAAATTCAAACTCAGCTTCTCCATCCATGGCCATTGTACAGTAACATTCAGTGGTTACACAAAACCTCCCTTCCCCAAACCCAAGGCATTTCCCCACAGAAATAAACAATGTCAATAAAACAGACAATCATTCAGCACTGCCATCAGGCCTTAGCAATTTTTTATAATTCCATATTACTATTTACACGTATGTAATATATGGTTACAATTATGCCTTCCAGTATAAATTTTTGCAAGAAACTAAGTTTAGGCTTCAAATGCATGCAACTGTTTTATGTACTAATGATTCTATTTAGAAGATGTCAAAACAAAAAATGTTTAAGCTCACCTACGGATAGAAGACGCCACATAACAGCTGGGGTAGCAAAGCAAGCAAACACATCGTCGGTGCAGGCAAAGTGAGTGAGGTGGGGAAGTATCACTGACTGCCCGCGGCATTGGCCCCACATGTACACTTGGCCGCTCTGGGTCTTGGCAGCCGATGTGTGAGCAGAGTGGCAGGCTGCAATTTCTATAACTCTGAATTTACAAGCAAACAAAGGAAAAAAAGCAAGTCACTCTCTGAGAACAAAATGCAGTGAAGAAGCTCACTACCTCCTGTCTTTCTCTGGTGCAAAACATATGTATAAGCATGCATGCACTTCCAGTTGCGAGAATGTTTTCCTATCATATGTAGCAAAATTAAAAGGACTATCAAAGTTTCTTAAAATAGCGTGCACTCAGAAAATTTCTCAGTGAAAAAGCATCTTGGGAGTGAGGAGACACTGTTGCAGCAGTATATCTGCAGCAGCACGTGCTCTACTGGCCCCCTCGGCTCCCTCAAACACAGCTATGATGAGTTTCAAGTCTCTGAATGTCCTCGGTGGTGCTGGGCAGTGGGGTGAGTGGCTGCATTAAGCTGTAGAGAAGGGGTACTTGGAGAAGATGAAGAAAGAAATGAGGAAGCTTTTTAGTAAAAATTAAAACAAAAACCTTTTTCCTGCTTGCTTATTGGTAACAGTTATAAACCAACAATTTAAACATACTCCTTTTAATTAAAATACTGAAGTGTCATTACTCATACAATTATTATCCCTTATGTTTAATGGACTTCCGTTTTGAAAATTAAAAATTAGAACCAAACAGCACTAAAAGCTGTTTCTAAGTGTACTTTAGCTATCTCACTAATCCTAAAGTTGATTTAGGATTTCAAAACTCCCACTTTAATACAACATTACACAATCCACTGTTTTGCAGCCTGAACTACTGCTTGTTTACTTGTTTGCCCAGCTGCCTGGGGAAAATGGTTGGGAAACAACTTGTTTAAAGCTATATGTACAAATCTTGCAGGATTTAACACAGTAATATTCCCACTGACACCAGAAACGCACATTTTGGCCAACAAAAGGGAAAGGCAGCATACAACATTAAAATTTGTATTAAAAATGTAGTAACATTTTAACTGCAGCCAAAGTGTCTGGAAAACTTCAGTTACATTTTAAGCAAAAGCACAAAGACATGTAAAGAAATAGCAACGTTCAAAAACAGGCCATGCCTCATCACCAGAGAGGAGCTCCTTACAATAATGCACACAGACACAAGTTTAAGAGGGACATCTCACTTCTCTTATTTTTCACAATAGGAAGCCAAAATCAAGACCTCAGTAATAAGGAATAGATTCAAATTTCTGGCCATATATATACATGGCTTTACATTAGCAATAGAAATAAGTGCCCCACTACCCATCAAGGCCTGATAGGAAAATATCTAACTTGTAAAAATCTAAGTTTAATTTTCAGGCAACAATACCAAGAACTCCCCCCTTTCTCTCTCTCCTGGGTTATAAGCCGGATTTAATAGCAGAAATAACACAAATTGCAGATGTCCACCCTTCACATTTTCTGTGTGTACTGCTTGTCAAATGCAGCACATTAAAATACAATTTATATTCAGAGACAATAAAGCTTTTATCATTGACTTCAAACAATGAAACTACACCACTGAAGAGAAACTGCAATTAAGAAACACTATAAAGTACAGTGTGAGCCAAAGCAGAAAATAGCACATTCAGGCTACTCAGAACATTCAGTTTGTCTTTCACAAGGATGGTTATGGGGCAGATTCAAGCACTTTCAGTGAAAATTCTGTTCACATTTAGGAGAAGAACCACTGCAAAAAATTATAGGCTATTTCTTCCCAAAAAATAGATTAAAAATGCCATATTTTTCTGTATCTCTTCAGAGAGTATGCCAACTAATATCTGACTGCTAAACTATAAGTATTACCTGTCCTTATCCACAATAACTGTTGTAGGGTAAGACTGGTTACTTTTATTCCCAGTACCTAACTGGCCATATGAATTGGCTCCCCAGGCATAAATGTGACCTTCATCTGTTAGCACTAATGTATGTGCATAGCCACAGGCAACCTATAAGGAATAATAAAAAGAAAAATCTCATTTTTATGTAACAGTAAGTTAATACAGACAGTTACATGTTATGCTACACATTACTCTTATTGATTCCATACCAGTGTAAAAATTACAAAAATTACAAATACAGGTTAAGTGTATGAAAAAGGGAAGCAAAGTAGATGAGGTGACTTTGAGGGAAAAATGTTACCAGTGAGGAACCCTGCCAGATAATCTCAAGAGTACAGCAAAAGAATAGCTAGAAATTGAGAAAGAAGGAAAGATGTACGACAAATATGAACAGCGTGCAGGAAAAGTGCAGAAAAAGGCAGATCGTCTTGCACTGACCTTGCTCTGTGGGCAACTGCTCCAACGTGAATAGCTTACCATTATAAAAACAAGCAAGGTCTCCCTGTCTGCTCCTCTCCCCACCAACTACCAGCCACACAAAACTGTCCCCTCCCTGTGCCAGTTCTAGTGCTTGCCGGATCCTCTGCTGAGATAACTTACACCACTGGAAGAAAACTCTCCATAGCTGGGCCTGAGGACCACCAGTGCCCACACAAGCTAAGCAACAGGAGCAGCCAGCCAGGAAAGAGAGAGAAGAGATGAAACTTTCCAACTTGATGGTAGCACACAACTGTGTCAGCTCATACGCTCTTGTGGAAACCCACTCGGTCCTCCTGAGTTGCCTCCTCAGGTACCCTGCATAAGGTTCCTTGAATATCCACTTTAAAATCTATGTATGCAGCACATGCCCCACATACAGATACACAGTGTCAAAATTACGAGCAACAGTCTTGCTCTGCATGAGTTAATTTAACCTATTATAGCCAGATGGCTATCAATAAGCAATTTGAGTTGTTCAAAACTAGCTAGTATCTTTATATAATCTGCAAAGCAGGTACACCATCAGTACACATAGTCTACTGACATGCATCAAGCATGTGATGTGCTTTAAATCACAGAATCACAGAATGGTAGGGG
>NW_010555093.1:0-1084 GCF_000687285.1 Phaethon lepturus | reverse complement strand
GCCCCGTGCTGCTGGAGCTCCCGCACGCCCCCGCGCCGCGACGCCGCCCCTGCAGCCGGTGGCCGCGGCGAAGGGTGCTCCCTCAGCTGGTTCCATTTTCCTCCCCCACCTTCTTCGCTGCTCTCTTAATTGTGATAGAAAGCCTGTGGCTTTAAGAACACTTAAGTGTAATACAATTTTCGTAGCTCAAGTTACATGCTAAGTAAGTGTTTTATATACCCTGTTTGTGAAAGACCAGACAAGCTCTTTGTAGGAAGGTAAATAATACTTAAAGCCCTGATCATAATCATCATCCATCTCTGCTCTGTGATTTAATTTAATACCGATTATCAAGTGTTTTATTTTTAACAATTCATGTGGTGTTTGGCTGCCAGAAATGTGTATTCATTGCTAGGAACTCAGGAATCAGGCAAACGTAGCATACTGGATTGCATATCGCAGCATAAAGCTGCTTTTAAGATGTTACTGCCTTCTCAAAGAGGCAAAAAAGTTTTGGAAGGCTTTAAATTCAGGGAAAATTCAGTATCACATTATCTGGGTTTCATCTCCTCCCACGTTCTCACCCTATTTTCCTTCTCAGACATGGAGGTCCTGGAAAGGAACAACCTTAAAGAATCTTTTTCTCAGAAATCTGTTGCTGCTTTGATTACTTTAGGTTCACGATTTTCCCGCTGTACAAGCCCCAACTCTCTTCACCATCTCCCAACAAGCGTTAGGTGCTCTCTGAAGACAAAAAGGCCATTTTCCTGGTCCCAGTGAACTTACAGATGAGAAATATAAACAAAAAAATCAATTAAAAAAAAACCTGGGTGAGAGGAGAAGGAACGTGCTCCAGGAGCAAAGTGGGGGCAGTGGTAATGAACTCTGAGCCTCACAGCTGGCCTAACGTTTTTTATTCTTCTTTTTTCTTGTCATATTTAAAAGGGATAAATTACATCCTTACCTCCCCACATTCCCCACAAAAGTCAGCCCTCCTTGTTGCCTCACGCCAGCGTTGATGTCCCACACTTGGACATCCACTTCCTTGCCCAGTCCTCCCGGGCCTTTCTGTTCCTTCCTTATTTTCCATGTGAACGAAGCATTT
>NW_010555092.1:437-2931 GCF_000687285.1 Phaethon lepturus | reverse complement strand
CTACCTTTGCGGAACGGCATGGGGCGGGCGGGAGGCAGCGCTGCGCTGGGGCGCCTGGGTTCCGCGGCCGCGGATGCCTTGCTCTTAGATATATGTCTATATATATCTCTATATAGGTAGATATTTCTTCTTTATGTTTTCTTCCTTCTTCCTCCTTCTTCGTTTAGAAGGAAACGGACATATTTGGGCAAAGTCCGGCAGAAACCGGCGTCATTCGGAGGCGGGCGCTGCAGAAAGGAGGAAGTTCTTGCAGTTTCGGGGCTTTTAACCCCTCGCTTCCCGGAGTCAGCGGGGCTGGGAAAGAGGGGACAGGGGCAGGACAGGGAGCTGATGGCCTGAAAAAGGGATGGATGACACTGGGAACTGGTTTTTGTTTTGGTTTATGGGTTTGTTGTTTTATTTTTTTTTTTTTCTGGTAGGACCAGCACAGAACTGGGTGTAATGGCTGCGGGTGGGATAATGGGGTTTTGGCCTTCCACATCACCTCTGCCCATCTCCTGAGCTCAGCAGAGCACCGAACCCATCTTCTGTGTGGTGGCACTGGGCCAGGCTGGGAAAACTCAGCTGCTCCCAACACCAGGGAGCCAGAAACTCAGATTCCCCCAGTTAGCATCTCCTGGCTGCCCTTGCACAGGCTGGGCCACCCAAGGCCAAGGCTGAGATCCTGCTGTGCTAACTCCCATGCTGAGGATGTGCAAATCCCCCTCTCCTGGGACCACAGCAGGGACAAAGTGCACAGGGCTGGGATGAGGCTGAGCTGAGCCTAGAGTTTTGGAGCGCAAGCAGGTCTGTGTGGCTTAATCTCTACCATTCAACCTGCAGCTCAGGCTGCAGCAGGAGGTGAAGGTGGACCATTAGCACCTGGGAGAGTTGTTTATTTTACTGTGGTTCCTTTACTGCCCTCCCTGGAGGTAGAAAGAGGCATTGGCTTGGAGCTAGTTCAAGAGAAACTCCTTAAGCTACGCAGCACTGGACCCCGTCCCGCCACCTTGGTGGTTAACAGAGATACCGTGAACTCTCTGCTGTGTCTTTGCTCCCTACAGAACTGTTCCTCCCTCCTGGAGTCACCAAGGCCTTCCCCAAACCATCCCTGTGCCGGTGGCTGTGGTGGTATAAAGCCTCTCTGCCCATCTACTGCAGGGTCCAGCTCCATCCAGACCACCATGATGGTCAAGGTGAGGAACAAAAGCACAGAAGATTTGGTGACATGGGCTGCTGGGCTTCCTTCCAGTAACTGGAACCAGTTGCAGCAGTTGGTTTCTACCATGTCCCCAGGGAATATGGGCAGGACATGCTGGGGCTGGGCCTCTGCCCCGGCAATTGAGTGGGCAACCATTTTCTTGGGGAAAAATCATCCAGAAATGGAATTTCCCAGGACATTTAGCAACCCTAAAGGGCTGCAGGCTGGGAAAATTCAAGGCAGCTGGGCTAGACGTCCACATGCCACTGCCAGACGTAGCCCAGCAGGTAAAAGAGAGTCCTTCTTCACTCCACGTGGCCCCACACCCACGTGCAAGAGAAGAACACCCCAGCCATGCCCAAGGCCAGGGCGGCACAACAGCAACCTGCCTTCCATTGCATTTTCCAGCAACAGCACCCAGCGCTTTCTGCAGACACTTAGCAAGCTCTGATGCTACTCCACAGCCTGTGAAGCCCTTGTATCCCTCAGGCTCCTTCCACCCCTTGCTGCAGGCTGCTGAGCCCCGCTCCATGCACGGGCTCTTGCACCACACAGCCCTGGCTGCTCCTTGCAGCCGTCGCAGCACAGGTCATGGCTGAGCAATGGGGAGCAGCTAACGGGAGAGGGAGGAGAACCCGGCGCTGCCCCGGCTTGCTCGGGGAGCCCAAGCAAGCAGAGCTGTGCACAAATGCCAGCCTCTACCCATGATGGTCTGCGGGCAGGATCTGGCCCCGGGCGGGCAGGAACAGGCACAGGGCTGGCACCTTCTGCCAGGGTTGGCAGCTTGACCTAACGCTGCGTCTCCAAGCATCCTGGATCCCCAGGGCATCGTGGAGGACATGCTGTCATCTTACTGATAAAACTTTCTTTCTTCCACCTAGTTGTTGGCTTCGTTCCCTCTGTCTACCACCCTGGAGCTCTGCTGATCCGTCCCCAGCAGGAACAGGAGCCCGACTCTAACCCGGTGCTGTACTCTGGGAAATGAGTGCTGTCCTTGAAGCGATGAGCCTCCAAATCCCTATAAAACACAAAACCAGATTTTTACATTTTTATTGCCCAGGGTAAACGTGGATCAGCAGTTCATCTCTGGAAGAATATTTCCAGCACATGGATCCAGGGCTTGGCAAAAGAAACATATCACACAATCATTAAGGTTGGAAAAGACCTTTAAGATCATCAAGTCCAACCATCAACCCAACACCATCATGCCCACTAAACCATATCCTGAAGTGGCCACGTCTCCTGGCCACACTATTTCTGATATAGGCCAGGATGCTGTTGGCCTTCTTGGCCACCTGGGCACACTGCCGGCTC
>NW_010555092.1:0-381 GCF_000687285.1 Phaethon lepturus | reverse complement strand
GCCACTCCTCCCCAAGCCTGTAGTGTTGCATGGGGTTGTTGTGACCCAAGTGCAGGACCCGGCACTTGGCCTTATTAAACCTCATACAGTTGATCTTGGCCCATAAACATGATGCGATATACTCAGACTAAATAATGAACTTGGGTGTCACATCCATCAAAATCCATGTTTGGATGTTCACATCCAAATTTGTTGTCCATAATATCCTGCTCAGTGCCTGCATAGCTTGGAAGGTGCCTAACTCCTCAGTTGTATTTTTCCTGCAATATTGGTCTTTCCTGGACACAGTCACTTCAGCTCTAAAAAATTCCCAGTAGGAGCATCTCAGAGCATCGTAGGTGCAGTCGGGACCTGTATTAGAAGCTACCTGCTAAGGGCCCC
>NW_010555091.1:17379-33894 GCF_000687285.1 Phaethon lepturus | reverse complement strand
ACGAGGTTTATTCCCAATTTCGGTGACAAGGCCACTGTGAAACTGCATGAAGTCCATCAAACCCAGAAAGCCACAGAAAGTCACAGGACTAAGGAGCAAACAACGCTAACAAGGAAATCTCTAGCAAGGGAGGAAGTTTGATTTAAAGTGGTTTATTTACTCTTCCTCTGTGCTTTCGTTGTTTACAAAGTTATCTTTTTCTGAGTTTGTTATCTTAGTTCTTAAATAAATCTTAAGTTTACAGTTTGGGATTCTTTGATTATCTTTTGGCATGCCCACTGCAAGGAAAAGGTGAAACATTTCACACTAACTCTGACTTGATCAGGGTCTCATCCTCATACCAAGAACAGGGAATCACACACCAATCCAAACCTAACCTCTCAGGGCTTCTGTGGTTGGTGCCTGCAGAGAATTAAAAGACTGGGTTTAATTCTTTATGCAGCTGGGCAATAGGCTGACATTCATTTGGATAGGTTAGGCTGACAGTATCAGCCTCACAGAGCACATCCTAGACACATGGCAGTCTCCATTAGTGACCATTATCAAGAAGAACCTGCAACTGAGGGACACCTCCAAGATGTGTTCCTCAGGACTTGTCCTGTTTTCATAGACCTATATCCCAGTGTGTTTCAAGCAAAATCTCCACAGCTATGTTGCTGCTGATAAAGGGACTAACCAAGTGAACCCAGAACCCAAAACACAAATGTGGCCCTAGGAAAGTGTGCTCAGTATGCTGGCAGCGAGGTGCAGAGCTGAAGTCTGCCACAGAGCTGCATCCTGGTGATGTCCTCTGTCAGAAGGGACATTCCTTGCAGCCCTGTTTCCACCATCCTGTCTACTACTCTTGACCCAAGAAAAGGAAAGGTTTGTTTGGTTTAGAATTATTTTCACACAAATGCTCAGTCAGCAGCTTTAAAATTAAAATATACATTTATCACATTGCATTGTCCCATTCTTGCAACAACGCTATCCCCGACAGTCTGTGTCAGGATGGTAGGCAATTTGTGCTCCAGTCACAGACTGTTGTCATATTCCACTGAAATTTTTTACAAAAACATTTGAAAAACTCTCAAAATTTACATGTCAGGAAATACCAGGTTTCCCAGCCACCCAGGACTAACCGGGTTATTCTGCTCAGTTACTGAATGGTGCAATGTTCCTCCAGCGTCACTTCCGTGGTTGGTGAGAGTTGTCCTCTCCACTTTTAGCTGTGAAGCCACTTACATATAAACATTATTTCCATGGAATTCTCCCCCTGCTTTGTTTGATTTTAGTTAACCGGAATGATCCCTTCATGAAAGTAGCAACAAACAGCACTAAGTGGCCAAGTACATGCTGAAGAGAAAATGTGTGTGTGTGTGTATATGCGTGCATATAGCCACAAATACACACATTAACCCTCTGAAAAGCTTCCTTGGTTAAAACTATTTGTTAATTAAGCTCTGCCCACATTCCATTTTAAGGAGGCACCATTCTGAAAAGAAGAAAAAGCTAATGTTTCCTCTTCTGCTGGATCAGCTACTAGATGGGGACCATGGCAGGAAAGAAGGATCATTTCCAGCATAGGAAATGCAAGTTTCATCCATACAGGGGCTTTTTTGGCTGGTTGGTGGGGGGGTTTTTTTGTATTGCTTTTTGTTTTTCTAGTCCTGGTAACTTATGCTTGAGCATGTTGAGTACATACCAAATCTTTGGAGAGGCAGTTACCAGATTCTACTGGATCTCTAATGAGCATGTACAAACCGAGATATTTAGGGGAAAGGGTAATTTCCCTATCAAATTTCTAATCTCCATTTGTGAAGATGCTATAAAGTTTCAGTGAAATGGCTAACATGACTAAGAATGTGCTTTTTTCCTTATTTCAGCATTAGAATTATTGAGCTGAGGCTTAAACTATAGGCATTACTGTTTGTTCCATCTGTAAAAAAAAGAAAAAAACAAACGTTTCTGAAAGTGCCTGTTGATATTTCCTTGCTTTTAAAAGGCCAGTTTTGCTTTCTCACCTACAACTTTGTTAAGAAAGTGTCCCTTCTATATCAACAGAAGTGCTTGTTGTAGTCCTGAACTGGTAGGAATTTCCCAAAAAGCCCCTTGCTCCTCCTGGTCCCTAGACTCTGCGTGCAAGTGAGCCATACAAAAGGCTTCCGACAATTTAGTCAGCACATGAACTCTATCTTGCAAATTAGTATAACTATTTTGTCTAGGTGTGATATTTTCTTGCAGACTGGTCAGTTATTACTCTAATGTAGATCTGATATGAAGTAGCTTCTACTTGTAAAGCATATTCTCTTTCCTTCATGAGCGGAACAGCAGAGTGACTGTTTAGTAGCTACGCCTCTGTGATTAAAATTTTAAAACTTTCAGCATCATTAAGGCCTAAAAATGTGTGAACATTCTTTCTTGAGGTGTTTCAACCCTAAAAAAAGATGAAGTTAGTTCTTTATTTGGCTTCCAGAATTTGTAGGCATTTATATACATGCATTTATCTTTTTAGAGAACTAGACAACCCCAGAGTACGAAGAAAAAACCCAACATAACTGAAGTACCGTATTTTTGGAAATGTATTTTTGCTTTCACCTTTGAATTTGGGAAATCATCATGGCTTTGTAGAAAAAATAGCCTTATGACAAAAATACCTTAACGAAGGCATTGAAGGGAAATCTGGCCAGAGATTAAGGCAGGTAGGTGCTAACCAGAAACTGAAACACTGAAAGGTAGATCTTATTTCTGGTGTTGCCAAGAAGCTAGATTTATCTGCTAGAGATGGAGACCTTGGATGTGTTTAAAAGTAGCCAAGTTGGGCTCTGAGTGGAATTGCAGTATAGTTTTAGTGAGGAAGGCTTTAAAGAAGTGAGTTCAAAAGGACAGCAGGTTTGGGCAAAAGCTTTAGACTGTGGCAGAAATTGCTCGTTAAAACAGAGTATCGCATTCTTGAAGAGAAAAGGAAACAGCATAGCAACAAACAAATATGACAAATGCTGAGTTTTAAGGGAGATGTGTCTCCCACAGACTTCTCTTAAATATAGGAATATATTTTGTAGGACATCAGTGGAAAGGAGCACAAATTGTAAAATGTCATCAAAAGATAGAATTATGAGGTCTAGGACAAAGTTTGAAGATCAAACAACCAGACACATACTAGAAAAAAAATAATTATTTCAATTGTGCAGGAATCTGCTGAGAGAATAAAGTGAATTTACAGAACAGTGGGGTTTAACTGTAGTTTTAAAGAAAAATACGGAGTTTGCTGAGAAAGCGATGTAATTAAGATACAAACAGAAAATAACGTATCAGGAAACTTAGCACTGGAATAAACAATAACAGAGGACCCAATATTTTTTCATGTGCTTAATGTGCTTAGGAGTTAGTTTTTTTAACTGGTGATAGCATAGGTGCCTGTAAAAACTTGCCACTGTACCAAACACTTGAGGGTAGCAATTTTCATAGTAACACGTTTTATTTAATCTCAAAAATGTGTTTTCAGATGCAAATTATTTTCCCACTTCCTGCTCATCACCTTTTCCAAGTCATTTAACAGTAACTTCCAGCCTTCCACAACACTTAGAGATGCTTTACCACTAACTGAAATATGCTAGTCATCTCTCCTATCTCATAAATCAACAACAGGATTTCATCTTGCAGTTGCAGTTACTTCATTTCTTCAACAAGAATTTCACAACTGGTTACAATGAAAGGCTTTTGCAGAGCGCAGCTGGCTCCCTGATTGCCATCTTGACGGTGGAGAGAACTGGAAAAGACAGGAGAAATCCAGTTTTCAAAAGCAAAAGTCATGCTTGTTGAATTCAGTTGTGTATCAGTGGTATCCAGTAGCGATATTAAAGTAGCCCACAGACTAACCCTGCTGAAACATTACAAGCTAGAGATGGCAAGGAGCATACAGGCAAATTAAATATTTGCTATTTTCTCCTTAATTATTCAATACCAATTGCTAAGAGTGATGAGTCTAAAACATGTAGTATTTTACCAGACAAGCAGGAGGATAACACAATATCCAGAAAATAACTTGCACCAGTATTTTACAAGAATTTGTAACAAGCACTTCAGATGGTAGAGTTGGGAACACAGAAGGGCCTATAGAGGACTTTGGTGTAGCTTGAAAATGGAAAAAAGACTGACACAAATGCTATTCTCTGGGAGAATTAACACAGCATAAAAATGAACGTAGGGTATGTACTCGTGCAGCATTAGAGGTCAGATCAATTAAAAAATCTTCATTTTCCCCCAGAAATTTTGATTCAGCTACACTTTGTGCCCTGTGAATAGCACATTATTACTTTATGCCAATAAAACTCAGTAAAGCAGGTATCACCTTCATGTACTGAATGCACAATCTGTCTAGAGTACATGTTGTTCCCCCATTTCCTGACTTGCTGTGTTGAGTAGCTTTTCCTCTCTCCTCAGGACTGGATTACTGAATGACACAGAGACCTGTTTCATGAAAGATGAAGACACGTGTGCCCTGTCTGTAGAGCTTGGGCATGAGACGAGTGAGGAAGTTGGATCTGGTGTTGGTGGCTGAGATGAAGCTATACTGAACCTTTCTTATGTGACCTCCTTTGCCAGTTCAGGAGGACATTCGTTCGAGGCCAGATGCCGACTAAATCATGCAAATTAAATGTAGAAAAAGGTCAGTGACACCATTACCCTCACAGAAATAAAATCTGCAAAAGCCACTTGTGTTACCTAGTGAAACAAAAAACCTTGAGAGACCAAGAACATGCTTTCAGTGCAGTTTCACTGCGTGCGAATAGCATCCATTTCCCTTGTATGTAGGAGGCAGGTTCGGAGCATGAATAGACCTGTTTGTTATTCAGTTTATTTTTGTAAGTTTGAAAGTATTAATTACAGGAAAAATAGGTGTAATTAATGCCTTTTAGTGACGTTTGATAGGAGACACAAGTAATGTGTAGGCATCTGTGATCCCAGAGGACCCTCCAGGTCACAAGTCTCTGCCAGCTGGTAGTAAAACTGGTGGTAAATACTGTAACTCTGTGGCATCTGATCATTCCCATTTCCTTCACTGACTCTAAAACACCCAGTCTTCTTCAAAGGGCCAGTAAAGCATAGATGCAGCCTTGACAAAGAAACAGCACCTTCCACTTGCTGTTAAAGTTTACTCTGCCGCAGGGCTTCTGGAGGATCATTGATGGCTATGGATGAGGGACCAGCTAACGTTCCCCAAATACCATCTCTGATACCATCTGTTCCTTGTATCTAGACAAACTACAGACTGCTATAGTCACCCCAGTAACACAGGCAGTTTTCAAGTAAGTTTTTAAGGAAAAGGTAATAAAAATCACAGAAGTCAATGGAAGGAAAACAACAACGTGAATCTGTTCCCAAGGGTAGCTCATTCTGGTCAGCTTTCTCTGAGGAGATGACCGACTCATCTGAAATTAGCATTTTATTAAAATATTTGACCAGGATTCCACATGGGAAATTATTAACAACTTTTTTGGAAAAAAATAGCATATTTAATACATTCAGTAGCAGCCTTGTTGCAAAATGCAGACATCTGCTAGTAATGTCTGAAGTGACATAAGGTTATGTCTGATAACAAAAGACTGGAAGACAATGCCAAAACAGGTGAAGACCCTAGTCTAATACAGTAAGAACAGCATGACCTGAGGAGGACTGTATCAAAAGAAACTGAATGAAATGGAATAGCAGAAAGTGCAGTGGTGCAGACTAATAACAAGAACTAAATGGGGAGTTTAGCAGTTGGAAATGACAAAAGACCTGTGTACCTCAGTCAGTGCTAAGTGACAAAGAACCACCAGTGTAGTAAAGCTGTGAAAAGATAGTAGGGCAGTCATTAGTCCATATTAGTCATATTGGACTAATATTTCCACTAGAGATGAGACATATTACTACCATTCTACAGGAGAAAAACACTCCTATCTGTAACAATACGAAGAGCTCAAGCTATCCATGGTCAACCTGAGCATCAGCTGTAACAAGTATAGAGAATAATAACCAGCAGAGCCAGAATATGGAGAGGATGGATCTCACAAGAGATGACAAAGAAAGTTTGCATGGACTAGCTTAGTAAAATGCCACATATGGAGGAATGCATTTATGGTCCATAGAATCATAGAATCATAGAATCGTTTTTAGTGATGAGACTCTATATGTCTCATCACAGAAACTCTCACTAGTATTTTCTTCTAGACATGTAAGGTATCAAAAGACATTAGAGATACACTGGCTAAGAAAGTAATGGGCATGTTGATAGATAAATTAACAGATGGCTAATATTGGCATAATAATTTTATAATAGGTCCTCTTCTAGCATATGAATGGAAGATACCTTGAGTTCCTTCTTTCTCAGATCTTTCTTAGATGAACAGACTATCATTGAGGGGCAAGGAGAGGGAGTAAGGAAAAAACCTCATTCGAATAAGGTTGTGAGTTGGAAATAATCCTGTCCCCAGCAAACGACCAGAGGAAATGGGAAACACCTCATAGAAATCAGTTACTCAGAAATAATTGACTGTGTTTCATGTGTTTCTGAGAAGGCTGTGGACCTTGAGAAGTACACGTGTCTCTGAAAATGATGGCAAAGTTGCAAGTCTCAGGAGGATTTAACATCCATTACAGAGCATGACTAGGAGAAGACATATCATTAATCTTTCAATGACATTCTTGAAAACAGCTCAGACAGAAGACAATATGGATGAAGATTCTGACTTTCATTTTTCTCTCTTTCTTATTTCAAATTGAAAGTCTGAAAGCAACCATTTCAGCTGAGATGTAATTCAACTAGAAGCTGTGAATGATCTGTCTTGTGCTGTCCCACCCTTCTATATTACAAAAGTATGCTCAACTTCCATATTGGATAGGAGACAATGCCAGACCTGAACACTACTCAGAGGGACAGGTAACTATAGACAAGGACATTCCTACAGATTAATAAGAACAGTGATAGACACAACTCCAACCGCTGACTGGTACATGGTGCTTGCACTTCCACAGCCACCGCTGCCCTGCAGCGTGGGTTTCTGTGCTCACCTGATCTCAGGGCTTAGAGAAGAGGTATCTCTGGGCTACTCACAGCTGTGTGTGAATCACTGCCTCCTAGCTCCTGTGGAGGGGTAGTCCATGCAAATGGACTCACCCATCACAATTATTCTCTTTGTTTCAAAAGACACTTTCTAATGTAGCATATAAATTCAAACCATTTCTTGGTTTTCATCCTGCCACAGAAATAAGCAGTTTCCTTCCACATCCCTCTGCCCCCATGCAGTCTCATCTAACAGAGAAAGAGGAAGCCCCAGCTGTGAAACTACATTATGCAAGATAGAATGAAAATCTCCTGTGCTAAAATTAACACCCCTTTGCAACAAATACTTCCCTCTGCAACTGCCTTGCCCCCTCTTCTGGTGGGGGCAGGCCTCCTTACCAGCTAAATGTCCACAACACTTGAGTATGCAAAGTTCAGCGGAGGAGGACCAGGGTCATGCAGTAAGTGGGACGCACCTTGAAAGTATGGTTGGCTTTTTGAAACTCCCTCACTGAGAAAGGGCGATCACATCAAGGTGACAGAGAAACAAGAACACTATTGTACCAACATAAGATCTGTAATAGGAGAAAGAAGAACAGAACTTTAACATGGAAACTGGATGTAAAGTTACACTTTTGATCACAATCATGATTGCAGAATGTAAGTGCCAACAAATTCTGTCTATTTGTTTGCACTGTAGATAATTAAGAAGCCACTGCTGTGGCTTTTACACGAGGCGTCCTCTAAAACAATTTCAGTAAAAAGGATGGATGTCAGTATATAGTAGTGAAAGGGTTTCTTTATACATTCTGATAACTCCTTAAATGAATGGTATAGTGACTCAGTAATGTGGAAGTCTACTGACAAGAAGAACGTATATATACTGGCATTTATTACTAGGGCAGTGTTCAGCTCCCCTTCTCTGCAGTATACCAGAGACGTAGATATGGAAGACATTTTACCCCACACACGGGATACGTTTTCTAAACCCAACTGCATCAGATTTACTTGCGCCTAGTCAGGACTGCACAGGGCGCTTTGAGTCCCCCATTTTACGTTTGTATATGCAGTATCAGGTATTACAGGAGCTAAACAATAAATAACTACTGAAAAAAAACATATAGGCATGTCAGTGCTTGGAGTAGATAAGAAAAAAGGAGTCTTGTACCAGCTCTGTGAGCATAATAATCAGTCAAGGAAACACCATATACCCATTCAAATTGGTTTTGCCTATTGATCTAGGCTGTTTCAAATATCTTGCAAGCTATCTACAAATAAGATCTTCTCCACATGGCATGTCTGCATGCTACTGTGTGGTGCCAGCATTTCAGCAAATACCTCAGCAGCCGCTATAGCACATTCCAGTTGCTTTCAACCATTTGTGGAAAGAAACTTTGTGTGCCTTGCATGAAAACAAACAGTTTCCAGGCTGAAAACTCAGGCAGTTTTCACATCTTTTTAAAGCTGGTCTTTAGAAGACAGGTGCGTTGAAGTAAAGACTTCTAAAATTAACAGTCATTATTATTCACTATCATTCACTACAAAAAAAATCACTAAAATCTAGAGGAATTCAGGACTTAAGGAAAAAAATAAAATCAGAGTAGAAACATAGATAAAAACTAAGTATACTTATCCAAAGAATTTCTGTGCAGACAGATCATAAATTCCTGCTCTTCTCCAACAGGTCTCAGCAGAGGACAGCCTGAGAAAAACACCCATGAGATTTATTAGAGCTTTTGTGACTTTTCAGCATCTTTGGAGGTTCTACTGTTGTTCTCTTCAATAGTATATTTTTTTCTATTTTTTTCTCTTCCACCAGAAAATTTCTGAGGCTGGGCAGGGATGCCTTCATCTTTCTCCTAGAGGCTGCACTAAAATGGGAGTTCTTTGCAGTTCATGAGGTCAGTTATGTAGTATCTTTTCCTCAAGGATTTCATGCCATGAGAGCTTGAAGAACTCAGAGGCTATATGGTAACTAACTCATGTATTCCATTTGTTTATCTTAAAGTACACTGAACTGGCTGTATAAAAGGAGGAGCAACAGAGTATGCTAAGGGTATTAACCCTCCCTTCCCCTCCTTTTTCAGGCTGCTTTTTTTTAAGTATTTATGAAATTGGATAGGTTTTATTATATATAAACACTCTGTACACATATATAAGGCTGTTTTACTTTTTCATCACAAATTCAGGCATTGTCCCCCTGTCGTCTTGGAAATCTATATGACAACAGAAGATGTATGGAAACAAATCTACAATAACTGAAGTTGAAAGTGGTTTTAATTCTAACTGTTCAAATCATTTGCTCTTTGCCATTTTTAATTACTTGTATTTAGCAGAAAAAATGTAGAAGAATTCTGTTCAGTTCTGAACCTTGCCAACCCAGTTCTTTGGGGACACAGTAGGCCTCCTGCTCTTCAATGCCATGAACAGCGTGGGGAACTTTGGTGGGATCTCCTTAGACCAGATTTTACTCTTCTAGCATTTCTAGTTCAAAAAATAAACAAACACACAACTCCCCTCCCCCTTTCCCCCCAAAAAAATCAAAACAAGAGTAGCAGCACAAGCCATTTGGTTTTTTTTATCAGAAAGTCTAGGGGGAATCAAACATTATTTACTTCCACAGTCCAAAATAGCTGACTAGGGGAGGTAAAGAGCTCCAAAGTGAGTATGCACAGGCAATACCAGAGCAAGCATCCCACAGTCTCACTGACCACATATCCTAACATGGAAAATCCAGGGCAGCTCCAAAAGGCAGAGAGACTGACATCTGCACAGGGACTTTTGTCGTGCAAACATCCACCTCTAAAGCTTTGGAATAGACCAGTCTGCACTTTTCCCTTATTATATGCATCCCAAAGGGTTTTTTGAACCACTAAAACTAGCCTTTACAAGTGCAAATGTATGACAACGACCCCTCATTGAGACAAAAGACAAATACAAGGGAATTATGAACAAGACATTCCCACCCACAGCACCTTCCTTTCCTCCAGCCTATTGTCAGTCCAGCAATGCTTGCCATACTTTTCTGGGTTCCAACAACAACTTCTGAATGGCTAGAAAATAACAGAAAAGTGCCAAGATGGAACTGCACAGCTCTTCTCTGCCCCCACTCAAACGTTTTTCTAGTTTCTGGGTATCCTGCAGAACCCCTGCCTCACATGCCAGAAGCATCTCCTTCCCCTCTGCCCAGCTGAGTATGCTTGGATGCTCTCAGAGAAGGCAGTCTTTCCTCCCTTCAGAATTTGCTGCCACCCAGGGCATAAATAGACAAAAGTAGCTGTAAGTAGAGATACCAAAGATCTACCCAGCCTGTCATACCCTCCACAGCTTCTGTATTAAAATTGCTAACAAGCACCTATTGCTGTCACTTGCATCCATAGTCCCTGCCGTATTGCTGGGACCAAACAGTGTGAGCTCCCAAGGGACTGAGTGACACATTTTTTGTTAAAATAATACTAATTTATTTTTACTTCAGTTATTCTGATTCTCAACATTAAATTACATGGAGGTTGCTTTCTCATCCCTTTTCTCTAAGCACAGGAGCTAGGTGCTTCCTTTTTAAAAATCACAGATGGATTCTTACACATTCAGGTGCTTGCAGTAGCTGGAAAGTTAAGGAAAATGCCGATGACCATGAAAGTTATGATAAATTTACAGAGCTACAATAATCTGCATTGGAGCAATAACTAGAGGTCATATTAGATCCTATAAGCTATTGTCAGACTGCAGGAGTATTTTAAACATGTTGGCTTTGGTTGTACTGGGGCTGTTGCTCCAGTGCTGACCACTCAACTACTGGTCTTCTTCGTTTAACTTTTTCAGCTCTTTCTGGGTCTTCAGGGTTGCTCAATTGCCTGAGCTGCTTAGAGATTTCACTACACTGTGACAGTCTTGTGCTCTGGTGGGAAAGACCTACGATGATTTGGCAGAGATCTCACAGTGTCCCAGGACTGGTCTCGCAGCTCCCAGGGAAGGGATGGTGGGGTGGTCCAGCTCTTGCTGCAGCTCTTGCTGCAGCCTTCTTCAAGGTCACCAGCTCTTTCCAAGTTGGCCCTGAGCCCTGGGAGCCAAACCCCAGGGAGGCTGGGGGAGACACTCGGGGCTCTCACACACAGATGTTAAGCATAGTAACTAGAGGGGTTTACAGCAGGCATACACGTCAGAAAAAAAGACACAACGCTCACAAACATAAGCACACGTGAGACAGAGAGCTGAGCTTGAATTAGTCATATTGTATTTCTGTTCCTTGCCTGAAGGCAAACTATGGTGTAAATATGTAATACTATAGACACATTGTCATAGCAGACATTAAGTAAGTCTGTTTGGTTTGGGGTTTTTATTGCAAACAAAGAAGGACGTTTTGCAAAAGCAAAAGCAAGACACTGAAAAAATCAAAATCATTACATCAGCTTTCAATTAAAATATGGTGGGGGTTTTATTTATTTGGGGTACACATTATTTGCTCAATATGTTCAGTTTACAAAACTGCAGAAGGAGGTAGCTCCACTCTTTAATCAGTAGACTAGGAGATAAGATCTGTGGCCACACTAAGGTGAGGAAGGCAGGGAATCAAATGGGAGATGTGAGATTAACTGGCTTCTCCCTTTGTATTCCCCATGTTCACTTGTAGACACTTCCAGGTCAAAAACAAGCCAGTAGACAGTACCTCAGCCAACAGTGGGATGAATAACAGACATGAATCAATGACTGTGATGGAAAGCTGCTCCCTGGCCAGTCAGACTGCTGGAGATATGGTGCGAAAGGAGACAGGGCAGGCAGACAGGGTTAATCGACATATGGTGAAGCTGCTCTTTCTCACAAACCCCATTCCTCTTCATCTCAAGTGCCAGCAGATAGGCATAAGTGGTGAGCTCTTCCTCGCTTGGATTCCCCTTCCTTGCTTTGGAAGTTGTGAAATATATACCTAAAAAACAACTGTTGCTGTGCATGGCAAGGTCTTTCTGAACATTCCTTCACCCCTGCTGTCATACCACTTGCACGTGAACAATGCTACTTCTAGGTTGAGAAGTATTTCAACAATGGGTTGAGATAAAGACAGTTTAATAGGGAAAGCAAAAGCCGCACAACTAAGCAAAAACGAGCAATTCATTTACCACTTCCCATGGGCAGGCAGGTGTTCAGCCATCTCCAGGAAAGCAGGGCTCCGTCATGCATAACAGTTACTTGGGAAGACAGACATCATCACTCTGAATGTGTGTCCCCCTTCCTTCTTCTTCCCCCAGCTTTATATGCTGAGCATGACATCATATGGTATGGAATATCCCTTTGGCCAGTTGGCATCAGCTGTCCCGGCTGTGTCCCCTCCCAAATTCTTGTGCTCCCCCAGCCTACTTTCTGGTGGGGCAGTGTGAGAAGCAGCAAAGGCCTTGACTGTGTGTAAGCACTGCTCAGCAATAATGAAAACATCCCTGTATTGTCACCACTGTTTTCAGCACAAAACCAAAACATAGCTCCATGCTAGCTACTATGAAGAAAATTAATCTATCCCAGCCAAAACCAGCAGATCATTTTTTTCTGGTTGCAGGTGATCAACTATATCAATATTGCAGAATCACAGAAGCCCAGAGTAGTTGATCTTCAAAGGCACCTCTGGAAATTGCCCAGTCCAACCCCACTGCACAAAGCAGGGTAAGCTACAGCAGGTTGCTCAGGGCAGTGTACAGGTGGGTTTTGAGTATCTCTATGGATGGAGACTCCACAAGCTCTCTGGGCAGCCTTTTCCAATGCTCAGTCAACTTCCCTGTAAAAGTTCGTTTAAGTAGAATTTCCTGTAGTTATTTGTGACCATTGCCTTTTGTCCTTTCACCACGTGTCACTGAGAAGTGTCTGGCTCCATTTTCCTTATTCCCTCCCATCAGGTATTTTTATACACATTGACAAGATACCCCTGAACCTTCTCTTCTCTACATGGTCTTACCCTTTCAGACAGCATGGTGGTTGGTTTTGATCAGTTTTGACCAAAGTTTATCTTTCTGATTATCAGTTTCATTAGAAAAAAGAAATCTTGTCCATTTACCTATAAAGCAATCTGCAAATATTTTATGCAACAGAAAAACAAGAAACAAATCATGCTTTGCTGTGATACCGTGGCATATGCTGGCAGCTGAAAACACAAAACTGGAGAGTATAAATACAGGAATTTCCTCACACTTTTGGACATGAAAAGCCAGCAGAGCTGTAGGATACAAAGCTGATGCTGTTACTGGTTACTATAATATAATCAAATTTATCAGTTTACCATGTGAATGATGAGCCTGTGCTTTAGACAGGAATGCTTAAAAGCCCAGCTTTGCTTGCCTGGATCCAAGTTGAATTTGCAAGTTGGATGCAAAGTATCACCCTTTTTATCTACAAATAAATCTTTCAGCTGAAGTGCTCTTAAGAGATCAATGATCCCCTAAGCAGCAATACAAATGAAAGAGATAAGTAGAACAAACAAAGAATAACACTATCACCTTGATTTTTATCCAAGTGTTTTGCTAAAATCCTTTCTTTTAAAAACTCATAGATGGATACAATGTTGCCATTATATATATGTCCTATATAATCCCTCCGTCCATTGTGCTTAAGCAGAATTTGGCTTTACTTTTGTTCTAAACGATTTTGGTTATTCTGGATTGATGGTAGGCCATTGAGCCAATCAAAACTATATTTGCTTTTCTGAGCTGTAAACCAAGTTCTGTGTAAGAAAAATATTCTGCATATTTTCAAAAGCTCAGCTCTAAAGGCTTGAGCCTGGCAGCTGACATAGTTTCACAATCAATTGGGAAATCTGAAAGCTTCCACATCTTGGTATGATTTAATACACATCACTTTAAAGTATTTATATTTCTTATAACACAAAACTCAAGTCATCAAAGACAGCACAGCTACAAAATTGACTAAACAGCCATTAATGAAAAGGGTTGCCTATAAAACGAACAAGCCAAAAAAGTACAGAGTTGAAAAGTAAATAGTGCAGTGTAAGTACAAGGTACTGGTACCTGATCCATCACCTATCCAGAAAAGTGCCTCATATCCCTGATACCTCAGTCAGGTCTCTAGTTAAGATGTACCTGGGCAGATGTCTCAGCATTATATCTGGGCTGGCCAGGTCAGCAGCAGGAGTGGCAACATGATTGAATGTCTGAGACCCACAAATTTTGGTCTGGGAAGTCACACAACCTGTGGTGCCCAATGGTAGCAGTATGTCAGTGCAACTGTCAGAGGCTCCTTTCCCTGCCACAGTAAGTCACCCCCCTTGAATAAAATCCCTTCACTTTTCCGGTAACTGTATATACCAAACAACTACCATCCGAAAATAACTGATGACCCACTGCACTTTAGGTCACTGAGGTGCAGAAGAAAGAAGGAATATCCTGATGTAGCCAGAAATCAGCCTTGTAAAATGTTTTGTGTGGATTGAAAATGTTGCCCCTGAAAAGGACAAGTTAGGGATTCCTCCTTCTAACAGACCACTGTTGTTCACCAGCTGCTCTCACGGGAGCTCTCCAGGCCAGAAAGGGGTGCATCGCTAACGGCATCCATCTAAAGACACTGCTGTCCAGAAGAGATGAATTTCCAGAAGCCACGTCGGTCTCTGGTGATTTCACTGCTGCTCAGCTCTGCCCACTGCTGCCCTTTTCACTAGTACTCTTTTTGTTTCCTATCCTGCACTTATAGACAGCAAAGCAATTCCTTATGGACATTGTCAAGACTATACCTGGAGGTGAGCACTTGTGCCATCTGTTTAATTAAAGGAGGTGTAGTGCAGAACATGTTGTGCTCAAGAGACAGTAAAACACCTAGCCTTCTCTTTTTAACTCCCCTGCAAATAAGCCTAGAATGGAGGGTAAATAAAGTTCTCTACTAGACATTTTCCCCTATATTAGCCTTTAGTGAGCCCTCAGCTATGTGCTTCAATGTCTGCACTTCCAACCACTTTGTATTTTATACTCTTTTCCCTTAATGTTTGTCTTGTGAGTAGCTCCTCAAGGCTGTGCATAAGTGTAGCTACCTCAGCAGATGAAGAAAGAACTTTTTTCCTTTGATATCTACACTGTAAACATTTGGGCTGCAGATACTTTAGTCTTGAAATCCTCTGAGGGTCAAGCAAAAAGAGGAGAATTTTTCTTCCTGCTACCCAAAGCTCTTTTTGTCAAGAGAAAAAGTACTGGTGAGACTAAGAAGCGTTCACTACACATCTATCTTGACAACTGCTCAGAGTATAAACTCCTCAGCATCTAGTCTCCTCCCAGTTACCTTTTATCTGGACGATAATCACTGTTCCAGTGCCAAGACCCTTCCTCCACGCAGTGGGAAACAAACTGGCAGAAATAGGGCCCTTTAACCCAGTGCCCTGGTGTGGTCCCCGAGTAGAACTGGAAGTGCCTCTTGGCTACACAACAGGCATAATCAGAGGAGAAATAGCGCAAGGCTCACTGGAACATCTCTTCGGCAGAGGGTTCCCCCTCTCCAAAAGTCTCCGAGAAGTGCCTTCTGCAACCTGCAAGGGAGATGTAGACTACCTGAAGCTTCACTTGCGAATCACAGCCAAGCAGCAAGGAATTCTTTATCAGCAGTGAGTTGGCCTCACCAGCAGCTCGGGACATCTCCAGAAGTTTCTCATCAGCTGATTTGATTTTGTAGTTGTAGGCATAATTAACAAAAGTAGAAAAGGTAGACAAAGTTGCAAAAACCAAAATACAGCCAAGGAAAGTTGTATAGGAGTCATCGGAGTCCTGGCCTAACAGAGCAAATAAGAAGATGGAAATCAGCAAATATAGGCTTCCTAAGAGGCAAGCTGATAGCCCGAAGATAATACTGACAGATGAACAAGGTGTTACCCTAGATGATACCTCATTAATCATCTGGATGGCCTTTCTGTAGACCTCAGTGTCTTCGCAGACTATCTTCAGCTGGTCAGGCAGTGCCTCACTGAATGTGCCTCCTCTCCACCTTGGAATGACCTGATCATTCACTGCAGGCAGGGCCAGGAGGGATTTCCCATTAGGGATGGAGGGCTATAAGGAACCATAGTGGCATTCTTCATCTCATGGCTGGGAGTGCAAAGGACCTTGATAACTTTATCCAAAAAGTGGACATCACTGATGTCAATATAAGTCAAATGGGTGAGGTGCAGCGGCACAACAGAGGGCACCAACATGATGGGGATCACTGGCTTCCTTTCTAAACAGTCTTGGAAGACAGACAGATTGGCTTCCAGAAGGCACCACCTGCTCTGGACAAAGTCAGGACTGAGGACTAAGACAATTTTCTGGCTTCCTTGAATGGCCTCTACCAAGTTTTCAATGATCGTTTTACCTGGTATAAAGTCCCTCTCATGATAACAAGCCTTCAGATTAGGAATCATGGCTTCTAGGCTCTGGATAAGGTTCCTCACCCAGGCTGAATTGGTGTTACTGTAACTGACAAAGATGTGCTGAGTCTCATGGTCGACCAGTGCAGGTAGCTCAGGAAGCACCTGTGGT
>NW_010555091.1:14408-17348 GCF_000687285.1 Phaethon lepturus | reverse complement strand
ATTCCTGCTCTTGCAGATAATGCAGAACTGGTCTCACTAATACAGGTATCTGAAATGGGTTTAATTCCCTCTTCAAAATCCATTATTCTTTCCTGCAAAAGGAAACCATGAAAGCACAGATGATGAAATAATGCTCCGTAAAAACAGATAGAAATAAAATGCATAATTTTGCAAACTGTTCTGCCTACCAAAGATGTATCATTTTGCCTGTCCATGCTTTTCTTCTCAGGCTACACTATTACACTTGTGGTTTTGCATTCACAAACACACTGATAATGGTGACAGACTGTGAGTTCGGGAGTTGGGGTATCAAGCATCTGGCTTAGTTCCTGCCTTCAACTCAACTCCATGCTGGAAACTTCAGTCACATTGGTGAGCACCAATTCTTACTTTTAATTTAACCCAGTGGAATTGTTTCTGGGAGCAAATGGTGTTCATCTATCTAGATTTTAAATTAAATTACAATAGTAATTATAAGTATATATTCCATTCAAGCATCTGCAACAGCAAAGCTCCTTAGTAAAAAATATCAATATTATCTACTTGGGATTTAATATTAGGAATGGACAGAATATTGTTCACTGCTTTTGATATTACCAACAAGGAGAAGCAAGAAGCACAGTTAGTACCATAAATGCAGCAACCCTCTTCAGACAGCTCCCCACAGACCACCAGAAAGTGTCCTGAACCTTCTCAGACAGTCTGTCCCTCACTTCAGCCCTGCTATGCAAGACAAGAAGGAAGTAAAGAGAATGCCTTGGAGCCCTTTATAAGAGCTAGGTGTAATCACTGGAGATTTTTGTTCTTGGTGTTAAAACCTTTCCAAAGCGGTCCATCCATCGACACTGGAGAGGCTGTGAGGAGAATGCAATGATCTTTCCAAAACCCAAGGTGCAAGATGCTTGTTCCCCATGCACAACATGGAGTACTAAGGGTCAGATGCTGCCGCTCTATATTGTTCCCTGTATCATCCAAGGCCTCATTACTCTCAGAAAATACTACTTTTTGCAAAGATCTGTCATGCGAAATTTCAAGCAACTTTGCTTTATGATAGCAAAAAGAAATACGGCGGGCCGGACTGTCATTCTCCTGGCAAATACTCTCGTCTCACGCAGCGCTGGCAAGCCCAGCACCTGAACAAGCCACATGGCAGCTTGCTGAGAACTGTATGGGTGGTGCGGGGTGTTGTCCGACGTCTTCAGCCTCCTCATTCCCCCCTTTGCCAGCTGATTGCACTCAAGGCCCTCCTCTTCTTCCTGCCCTTCTCCTCCTCCACCTCAGAAAGGAATTCCCCTCCCCGAGCTCACACAAGGACCTGAAACCAAAACTAACCAGAGGGGCCCAAGCAACAGCCATCTTTGTTTTCCCTACATCTCCCACCACAGCCCTTGGGTGCTGGGAGTGGGGCATCACCATTTACTCACTGCCTGGGAAGAGGCGAGATGTGGTCCCCAGCAGCTGCTGGCTTCAGTGGCTCTGACTTCCCTGCCAGGAAGAAGGAGCCTTAGCCTCAGAAAGAGAGTGACAGAACGGGAGGGCACTTGGCAAGAAGACAAATATTTGATGCCTTCCTGGTTTATAAAGCTCAGGCCTTGCCCACGGTGGAGCTCCGCTGTCTTAGCTTTTCCTGGAAGGACCATCGCAACATGGCCGAGAGCACTGTGGGTTTCTCCACAGCAGTCATATGGGAAGGTCCTTGTCCTCCTAGTGCCAGGCAGTATCCCGGCCCTGGACAATGCGCCGTGTCCTCCCAGGGCCGACGCAGAAAGAAACACGAGGAGAATGAACGACTCGGGGCAGGGAGGGGGCAACCACAAAGAAAGGAGGTCAGGGGCTTGAACACGGATGGCAAGAGTAGGGGCACAGCGAAAGGTGCCCAGGTGCCCTGGAGTCCCAAGCAGATAGGGAAGCAGAAGGAGGCTCTGCAGTGGCCAGGGCCCATCTGCCCACCCTACTTTTCCTGGTGGAGTGGAGGCTAGCTTGGTCAGGCATCAGGGAGGTGGGTAAGGAGGTTGGCCCCAGACCTTGGTGGGCCCCCAGGTGGGATGTGAGGAGAGGAAGAGGTGAGAAGAGCAGCTCTGGAGAAGCATCCTGGCAAGGCTGTCTCCATCACACTGGGAGGGACCTTGAGGGCCTCAGTGCAAGGGATAACTCTTTGTTCCATGACTGGGAAAGGAAGAAAAAGTCATTCCACGCAGCGAGAGACACACCACGGTAAGGTGGAGAAATGGGGACAGGGCAGAGGAGAGAGGCAGGCTGCTGACACCTGGGCGCAAGCACCCAGAGTAGTGGGGCTCAAGGGTACCCACCTTTCAGACAAGCCCTGCTTGCTGCTATGGGATTGCACATAGATGCAGCTCTCATTACTGCTAACTGATCTGCTGATAGCTGTTGGTTTTTACACCTTTTCTTTTTAGTGGTTCTGCTTCAGCATTTTTGGCATCGTTGACCATTTTAGCAGGAAACAGAATTATTACTCCTTATTGGAAAAAACATCATTATAGATCAACAAATATAGATTGTGCACTTCCTCTTATTTTCAGTGGGACTAATACAATTGATACAACTCTAAGTCTTACTGACAGAAAAATGTGTGTAAGCACACATTTATTCAATCCATTGCAATAAATTATACATACAGCACATGCACTCATGTACAGCAGTTCTACCTTTTGAGGAAAAAATAACTTTCAAAATTAAGTTGAATTTTCATGGAGTCATACACTTTTATATTGAATATTATATTTTATATTTATATACATCTCCCTATACTCAGCACTGGTGAGGCCACACCTCGAATACTGTGTTCAGTTTTGGGCCCCTCACTACACGAAGAACACTGAGGTGCTGGAGTGTGTCCAAAGAAGGGCAACAAAGCTGGTGAAGGGTCTAGAGAACAAGTCCTATGAGGAGCGGCTGAGGGAACTGGGGTTGTTTAGC
>NW_010555091.1:12462-14178 GCF_000687285.1 Phaethon lepturus | reverse complement strand
TATTTAAAAGACGTGTAGATGTGGCACTTTGGGACATTGGTTTAGGGGTGACTTGTCAGTGTTATAGTAACAGTTGGACTTGATGATCTTAAAGGTCTTTTCCAACCTTGGTGATTCTATGATTCTATGGATTAAATTAATGGAAAGACTCAATAGAACATAGTGGTTTTCCATTTTTAGTTGCCAGAGAAAATCAGACATTGCGTACATTCCGCAATGGAACATCATCACAGAGAAACAGTACTGAGCAGGGAGATCACTGTTTGGTTTTGATGTGCAGTTTGGCAGGGGATACTAGTATATTTAATAGAAGCCAGAAGCAAATCATCTTGCTTTCTCCTTTTCTTCATTTTTCCAAGGTAAAGACTGGCTTTCTGTCTTCTACCCTTATCAAAAATGAGCCAAAACTGCTGCAAATCCTAGCCTTCCAAAAAGCAGATCTTCACAATTTATTCTCATTCCGCTTTTTCTTTACAGAAAGATCCAATTGGAAAATGCATAACAAAAGCTCAGCTGTACGTTCCTAAATACAAAATTGTTACAGTAGGCTCTATCTCTCCAAGTACAAGGGATGCCAGGAACGAACCTCATGTAATCTTCGCACTGGAACCTCTCACAGCCTTCTGTAAACTGTCAGTAGCTTAAACCACACAGTAAATGGGTACCCCAACCTCTTCTGTCACATTGCCCAGGCATCTCTGTACACTTGGAGATCACAGAACTCCTTTTTTGAAGTTCCTTTCTTGTAGTTCAAATGCATTTGGTTCCGTTCGCCTGAACTTGGTTTAAAACAATAGGTGATTCCTGCAAATTCTCCTTTGTTCAATGAGGTGCTGCTGCTCTTCATTCCTCTCAAATGTAATTTCCTGGTTTTTTGCTCACCTACCTTGCATGTAAAGCTAGCTGTAACAGTGAGACAACAGACCCCATGGTAAGAGGAAAAAAAACCTCATTTTTCATTTTGCACTCAACTAGACACAAATCACAGCTATTCAGTTTCCCCTCTGTACTTTTCCTGCAACTCCTTTTAGTCATCTGACTCTCTTCTATGACAGCCACATAGGCTGTGTAGGTGGAGTAATTCATGTAAGTCAGTAATTCACGTTGGAAGCGAGCTGTACTCTGCACCTGGATGATCAGCATGCAGCTCCTGCAGGAGTCCACAATTGCTGGCAACAAAATGAATACCATGGTATGAGAATATTTGACGCAGAGGGTCTGGGGCTTTGCCTAATCCTTTGAAAGAAAACAGAATACCCCATCCAGAGCACATGAGCAGTTCAGATGTGTAAGAAGAGAGTGCCGTACTCAGACAGCTTTCAGCACAAAGAGACAAAAGTATGTGTTTCACACACACCCCTCTCTTTTTTTCCCCCCATCTCATTTTTGGATGTGTTTGATATAAAGCTTCTCAGCATTTAAATTTTTTATTCTTTTTTAAGAACGTTGCCTTCATTCACTGTTGCCTCCTAAAAAGAAAAAAAACCTTGGTTTGCCAAGATACTAATTTTTCCCACCAAGTGTTTGCTGACTGATACAGACATGTCCAGCCTACCACATACAATATCTGCCCCTGGCCTCCTGTTTCTTACTGCATTTATTTAGCACTTACCACAAAACTCAGAATAACCTGTCTGGTGAAGCATCATCCCCACTTGCCCCTCCCATTCTCTCCATACTTCCTTACTGCTTCTTCTCAACGCTGCAGCCATTACG
>NW_010555091.1:0-12430 GCF_000687285.1 Phaethon lepturus | reverse complement strand
CTTCAGCACAGACATACAGGATCTGTGCTGACCCACTGACAACAAAAACAACGCGCTGAGGCTGCTCACAGCTTCTGCAAGCAATCCATACACCATGTTAACAAGATGCAAATAACAAAGCTGGACTTAAAAGCTGAATTCAGAACCCCACCGTACAGCCAAAGCCTCTGCTGGCTTCACAAGCCCGCCTGACGCAGCACGATGCTGCCCAGTACAGAGGGGAAGGGCGAACTCAAATACGGCCCCACGCTGCCATGGTTAAATTGCTTTCGTGCTGCATGGAGCGTATGCTCGTAGTGCATCCTATAAATATTCACATCTGGATAGTCTTACGGTGTGTAGATCTGGACTGTGCTTCCTTGCACATCGAAGAAATACAAGGTCCTGAAGTATCCAAGCACCAGGTCCTTGGCTTCCAGTTTAACCCAGAGCGCCTTAGCTCCCCGCAGAGCACCTGAAAAGACCTGGCTGCATTAGAATGGCATGTGAAACACTTTCTGCTGATCACCAGGAACTGTAAAGTGCAAGGCTGTGTCCGGACACCAACTCTTCTCTACAAATTATTCAGTAACATGAAAGAAACAAAAACATCCACGCAAGAGCTAAAGCCTGAGTATGATTGTCTGTGTGTGAGTGTCTTTGGAAAAAAAGAGAGGTCTGCTAGGCCGTATACATGCACCTCGAAGTTCAGATGTGCCAAGTATGCTTGCAAAGAAACTGAACATTCCATAAAAGGTGAGAAAGAATGCTGAAGGCATTATCATGATTGTCAAATTGTGGTTTTCTCTTCTGTCTTACTATTAAAATTGTTTAATTAAACGGAAGTTATATAGCCAAGAGTTCTGATACTAAGTCCTGTCTACTGTAATTATGTCACCCCTTTACAGATTAAGAAAACATTTTGTAGCATCTAATTGCTGGGAATCTACTCCGTGTGTTTTTCCTGCTCTCTGTGGAATCTTAATTACTATGTCTCAAGCATTAAGAATTTGATAGTGTAAACTGCAGTTACACAAAATTGACAAATGTCTTCTGCACAAGGACAGGGCTTTGAGGGAGGACTAGAAGAATCTTCCAGACTCTATTACTGCAGACAAGGAAAGCTGAACATTGGTATAAATGGACACAAAAAAAGTCTTCATCTATCTGCAGATCAGCTATGATTTTTAACAGGAGAGTCAAACAAACATCCTTTTAGAAATCCTACAGGTGAGTTTCATGCTCTGTTATTAGTTTTATAAGAAAGACAAAGACGTATTCAAGAAGTAGCATGAGCCAAACCAGGAGCTCCCCACCACCAAAGGGGAGTTGTAGGAAGCCCGTACAGCTCACTAGCTCAGAAGAAAACAATGCATCATTTCTTCCTAGCCTGACAGAGTAAAAGCAGTCCCAGAGGGATCCAAAGAACATGTAAAGTGGTGTGCATACGGGGAGGGCAAGCCATCTCATCACTTCAGCTGCTTATGACACTAAGACATAAAAGGATTTAAAAACCCTTCTATATATCTACCCAGGAAGAACCTTTTGTGATTTAGTACTTCTTGAAGGTCATATTGTCACTCACTTATGGCAGCCACTGAAGTGCACTCAGTATCCTACATTCATTGGTTTTGCAGATCATTCGAACTCACTTGGGTAGTGTTTCTCATGTGTTTTCTTCATTTGTCTGCCAAAGAGAACTGCGTTATTAAGACATAGGAAGTCACAAAACCCTCCTTACAAGCTCCGACCCAGCAAATCTTGTCTCTATAGAAGATCACACCACTGCTGTCTACCCCAGCGAAGAATCCCCAAAGTTTGGAGAATTACCTTTCTTCTGCAGTACACACTCAGCGCTGTTTCACAGAAGCTCCTTGTGCTGTTACAGCTCCTCAGCTAGGCTGCCACTTGCCTGTCCCTCCAACCACAGTGGGTCAGAGATACAGAAAGACAATCTTTTGTACAACTGAACGCATCAGTACTTTATGGTACAGACAGAAGCTTCTTTATATTTTGGACCAATTCAGTGAGTGCAGACCAACCTGAAGGTTTGGCAAACACCATTCATGTCCCTGTCTATAGCTGTGCCCTACTATTGTCACTGAATTTCAGCAAACAATTTACAGCAAATGGAATAAAAACCGTATGGTTCTGTGCTTTAGTTTCAGTCAGGTCTTACTTACAATGACCACAATGAGTCAAGAAACTGCCCAGCCAAGAAATTAGTCTGAGTTCATACTGATGTGAAAGTAGATTACATAGGCAGAATGATAAAATCTAGACAAGATAGGGTCCTTGTAAAACAACAAGAACTTAACAATTTCTGAACACAAAAGAGGCAAGATCTTGTTAAAAAGTTTCCCGTAATAAGACCACTGACTCATCGATGTGCAGTAAAATGGAACAAAACTTTCAGAAGCATTTCAGAAATTATTATAATTCCCTGGCTTTATATTAATACATTTTGAGACTATGAATGCTTCTATTTTTTTTCCAGAACATAGTAGGATATGAATCTTGAGCAAAACAGATGCATGCAAGCACACCATCCCACACAAATTAATTCTTCACTATTAAGAGCTCTATTCATTGCCTAGCACAATTATGGTAGACTTTATTAAATAGATTATTCCACGCAGAGAGCACAGTTCCACATTCTCACACACCATGATACAGTCTCTGTACTTTTCTAAGTTATTTCTAAGTTATTTCACAAAACACAGATGGTCACACCACATCCTGTACCTTCCCCTAAAGCTCCCAGTGCAGGGACCTGGAACAACACACAGCCTCTCTCATTCCCTAGCAGCCATTCAACAAGTGAGAAAGAAATTCAATCATGCTTTGCACTGGTTTATTACACAGTACATAAGTGATCTATGGCAACAACTGCAAGTCACGAAACACATTTTCATATGTTTGAAAGAAACACAGTATTGCCAAAGCAAAAAGGAACAGAGTGTTTCCCAACCCTCCAGGAATGAAAACTGAATAAAGGCATAACTACCCCATTAATAAAAGATGCCATCAAATGAAGAAGCAGCCTCTTGCCAAAATTAGACACTGATTTGCTACTACTGAAAACAAATTACAAGGATAAAAGCGTTCCAAGTTCCTCCAAACAGTGAACTCTGAAGCATCTCGATCACTGGACCAGCCCCACTGAAATCACCCACGCAGCAAACTAGCGCTCGGGTCACTCAAAACAGTAGCAAGACGCTTGCTGATGCCACCCTTTGCAAAGCTGCAGCTGAAGTGACATCTGAAAGTCACACCAGAACAGCAACGATGGGTGCATTGCTATGTGCCACTGGCTAGAATGGGTTCACTGGGGGAAAAAAAAAAAAAAGGAGGAAAAAAAGGTGGGGGGGCTTATCTGGAGCTGCAAGAGAAAAATTGAACTGGCCGGTAACTGTGGCAGGCTGTGCTGACAGCTGTTACGTTCTGGAGTCAACATGCTCCTATACACTGGAGTCAGCATGTTTTACCAGCGGCACCTTCGGCTCAGGACATCCCTACTGCACCCCGGCCCTCCAGCGCAACGCACACTCCACCTGCCCAGCGCTGGCCGAGGAGAACCCTGGAGGCCACGGGAAGCCTGCAAGGTCGAGCCCTCTTACGCTGAAGAAAAGAGAGTAGTAAATGTTACAACCGCTCTGAAGCTGAGACAGAAACTTCTCCAAGAGCAGACACGTTTACGGATGCACAGCTCTCACTGATGGGCAGGAGCTGCAGAGATGGCTCCACATTCCCCAAAATCACTGCCCGTTTCTAAGCTGCCTTAAACGACTACAGTTGGGACATAGTCTTAAGAAAGAACGATTAGGTCAGTATGTCCAAAACTTTCATTTACTCTGCATTTTCTTGGTGTGGCCACATCAAAATATAGGTCTGCTACAGGCAGAGGCTTTTTGTTTTAATTTCTACAATCAAAAGGCAAAACTAGGCAAAAAAATAAGGACACAAAAGGAGGTCTCCATACATTTTTTGGTAATTCAAGAAAACATGCAACTAGTCCCAGTTTTAAAACACTCTAACAAACAGCGGTCTGCCCCTTGATGGGCCAGTTTAGAAAAAGGATTTCAGAACCTGGCAAAAACCTGTTGTTAGAACCAGAAAAAATTAGAACAGTGGATGGCCTCTCACTTCTCCAGGTACTTGCTCTTCCGCCTCGCTTCAGATTAACTTCTTGGTGACACAGGCACAAATGCTAGGTATGTCTTTTGCGCTAAGTATAGAATCACGTCGTGGCAGGACTTGGTTCATGTTCCCCTCTGGCAGACCAAGGAGGGGTTTTGCTACCTTCTTGTTCTCCTCTAAACATCTGTAAATCTTAGTCAGGCTCTCCTGCGTCTCTTTTTGTTGCTTCACTGTACTGCCCAATGTCTCCAACCTTCTTCATCTGGCTCTCTCCTTCTTACTGGTTTTTCTTTTTGCTTTCTCCACCCTGTAGTTCTGACAGACTCTGATTACCAAACGACAATGACTTATTTTCTGCAGGTGAATAATCTCTTCCATTGATTTTTACTGAGTATAAAGGCTCTTGGGAGCTAGTGGATGAGCCAAAGGCCTTCTTTATATGTGGCATTACCAAAAACTGCTACTTTGCGTGACTTTGTATTTTGACTCTCCTGTTGGACGTTCTCTTTTCTAAGGAGGCAAGTGGATAAAAGGAGTGAAATTTGAGGGAGGCACAGTGTTACCATCTACTTCCGGTGAACCTGGAACTGGGGAAAGGAAAAAAAAAAAAAAAAGACACATAAAGAGTTTGAGTTGTGGCAGGATGTAGAACCCCAACACACTGGAAAAAACACAATTATCACTTTGGCAAGCAAGAGATAAGAAGCGGAGGACAGAGGGGTTCCCCTCCTATTTCATCCTTCAGTTCCTTGGGATCCTGTGCTGCACAGAAGAAATTGCCCCAATTTGAGGCAGTGGGATAGTTTCTTCTTCCTTCTTTTGCCCAGAGGAAGAACTGCAGAGAGCAGCCAGGCAGCCTGTAGGCTCTGCAAACAGCTATTCAGCAAGAGAAGGGAAGGACTTGCAGCAGCTCGGAGCCTTCTGCATTTTTACTTCACTTAGTTCATCCTTCCCCAAAATTGCAGTTTCCCCAAAGTTGCCACCAAGTGACTGTTAATTTTGCTTGCACTCATCACCTATCTGGTCGGCTTAGACTGTAACCACAAGGCCAGGTTTTGTTGTTATTTCTCCAACGTGAGGGGCAAATTCTTGGCTGACCCTTAGACACCATGGTACCTGCATTTCTGAATGTTCACACTTAGTGCTTCACTCCCTGTGGCTCCTCTGAGAGCTGGTAAGAAAAGAGCTTTGATCTAGGGTTTTGAGGGTTTTTTGGTCATATGCAGTTCTCTCTCTTCCACTCAGTGTCTGGCTGTGTGTTTCTGCCCTCACTACTCTGCCTCCATCTTGGAAAGAATATTATTTTTTTGTCTGTCAAATCCCCACTCACCCACTGCTTTCTTTGTCCTCCTGTTTCAAAATACTTCCTCTTGTCCCAGGGAAGGAGACACTTTTGAACGTTTGTCAGGCTAGTGTAGGAAAGCCTGCCCTCCCAACATATTCATACAATAACAGAAAACAATTCTGGAAATCAAAGCAGGATGGGAACAGGTTTACGACACACCACCTACTGTTTCTCTTTTTCTTCTGCATTACTTGAGGGACAAACTCTAGGATTTCTGTAGTATCTTTGACAAGGAGAGTGTAATAGAAGAAGGGCCTGAATATAAGTAGGGCCTGTTTCTGTTCCCTCACCCTATTATGTCTCTGGGGGAGCATCAAAGGACATTGTCTGCTGGCTCTCAGGGTGCCTTCAAGGACCAAAAGGTGCAGTGAGGGATGCTCTGCTTGGCACTCTCTAGTTCTTTTTTTTAACCCTTTGCTCCTTTCCCTGACTTTGTTTTTATCCTTTTTCTTCAGCAATCGTTTTCTCTCCATTCTCTTTTTTCTTGCTCCTATCCCATTTTTGATGCATGAGGCAGCATTTATTTTTGTTATGGATGGAAAAACTACCCCTATGGATGGAAATAAACAGTAGAGATAGTGGCCAGGAAATGCAGAAGGACTGGACCCCCCCACTTTCTGCAGTTCAGTAGGTGGGACATGCCGAGTGCCACAGTAGCAGGGGCATGCACTCCTGCTCCTAGAGAGCTCATCTCCTGGCACCCACCACCCTCCCTGCACCAGCAGAAGCAGAAGCAAGAGCGCTACTGTCACCACCACAACCTCACTACAACCACAGGAACTGCCGCACCAGTGCCACAACCCATGCCTCCATCCCCATCTGCACCTGCACGGCGATCTCCCTGCCACCCCACACAGCGAGAGTCCTGGGCCACAGCTCCACACTATCACCGTGGCCCACATGCCACCTACACAACAGGGAGCCGCTGGCCCTTTCCATCACACCCCGTGGCACACCCCAAAAACACCGACACCGAAAGACGAAAGGACAAAGTGGAGTGCTCTCCAAGCACGTGCTCCACAATGCTCTCTGCCTTGCTCTTCTTGATAAAGGACGTGCCATGCAGTTGGCTACGCTGGCTGCAGAGGAGACAGAGAAAGGACCGGTGTTAACTCCAGGCTCACTGGAGTCCTTCAGACTGCGCCACACTGATGTTCCTAGGCATCTGAGGAGTGCCACATTTAAAGAAATCGTCCATAGCCGGTACAGACTGCTTTCCACCTCAGTGTCTGTGGGCCTAAGTTGGTAGGTGAGAAAGACCAGTTTGTTGTCATGTAGTTACATTTCTTATTTGCTGTCTAACATAGTCTCTTGGATTGCTTTAGAATACTAAAAAAATTAAGGACAGGAATTTAATTAAAGACAGGAAATTAAAATTAGACAAGTGTTTGTTTCAAACATCCTAATCCAAGAACTTTAAATATCATCAAACTGCGTTTTTATATTAAGAGAGGAAAAAGTATTCAAATGACTTGCAGACTGTGAGATCGCAGCCCTTCAATAACAAATCTACTTTGACCAACTTGTTCTACAGTTTCCTTTTCATTCAGACATCTGTTTACTGAAATTTATCTCATTACAGGAAGAATGACACACAAGACTAGGTCTTCTCCTTTCTTTCTCCTGCCTACAGATTCCCTGTGTAGCCATGAGGATTACAGTCCTCTGCACATTGATTCTCACCTGTGAAATGTGGATAACAATAATTTCTCTCTTTGGCCTTATGCAAACCTTTTCTATTTAGATGACAAGCTCCTCCTGGCAGAGATACCTGTTGCTTTAAGTATTTACCATACAGAATCTTGCCTAGAACCTCAATGTGAAAGAAACAGGTATTCTAGTTTTATAGAATATAGCCTGGTTTCCAAACCACCAGTAGCATTTTTCCCCACCTCATCAGCTCCTCTTATTGAACACAAGTATTTTAAACAGAAATACATGAAGTAGTACTCATATATGCCATGTACACTGATTATTTTTCTCCCATCTCACTGTGATTTTGAATATTTGTGTAATAAGGATTACTTTCAGTTCCATAATATACTTAATCCACCACCAGACCTAATTTGGTTACATTGCTAAATAACTTAATACTAATAATTAAATTATTTAATATTAATATTAATTTAATATTATCTGGGGTGGAAGAGTACTGACAAAGCAAAATTTGCAGGCTACCCTGGAATATTTACCTGATCAAGGACTTCAACAGACAGTGAAGAAATGCAGATGCCTAAACAAGACGTGAATTGTCGTTACAATTATAAGTGACATTTTGTGTCAAAAAAAATGAAGTTAATGCACTATCGTGCACGGAAAAAAAAATCATATGGTCCTAAATGATAGATGTATCAATGCAAGAAAAGGACTTTGCTGCCGTATGGACAGTTCAGTGATGATATACTGCCAATGTAGAAATGCTGTCAAAACAGCAAGCGGACTTACAGGACATAGAATATGGTGAAGGATAGCACTGACAATATCACAGTGCCCATATAAATCAGTGCCATACTGTTTTCTTCTTTAGCACATACTCATCATACCATGAGATGGTCTGATCTCTCTGCAGATCCATTACAGGTCACTTACTGCACTTCTCATGCAACAGCCTTCTCTCCTTTTGGTGCACCAGGCAGGGCAGTACTTATTGCTGCAGTACCTTCCAGCACTACAGCAGGCAATGCTGGGAAGAAAAGCTGTTAAACTGGTACAGATTAGGTAAAGAAACCTTTCTGAGCAGTCCAAGTGTTATTCATACCTTTCATGGGAAGGTGCTTGGCTCCACCGGTTGCAGCCATTGAGACAACTGAACAGGGTGCTGAACAGGAAAGTGAGGCAAGCTGCTCTGTCAAGCCCATGTCAGGATGAGTCACCACTTCAAAAGTCACAGGTGATCCCGTCACCTGCTTCTTTCTCTTTGGTCGAGAATGGACCTATCAGTAGAAGCAATGGAGGGCTCCAGCTGATGATGTAGCTGCATCACCTCATCATCGTTTCAGTTCTGGCCTCTAAGAGCTTCCTGGTACAGATGCACAGCCTGCAGACATTTTGGGGAGATACTTCTGACGCCTGCTACCCGTACAGGGGACATGATGACACAAAACTCAACTGGCAAAATCTATGATCATAGCTTTTTGGAACCTTTTTTGGCTTGTGGCTGCAAAGGCTTCAAATGGTGAGTGACTTTTTTAATACCTTGAAAGGTGTTAAATGTGATGTTTGCTCTATGGTGAATCATATTATCTATAAAGAAATTCTGCACCTTCCTGGAAGATAACTTTACAGGAAGTACAGCTACTAATAGTTACTGATGGCCAGACCATCAGGTTCTGTAGATAAAGCCAAATAAGCATCTTTATTTTATCTGAGGTTTCTACCCTAATCTCCCTGTCATGCTTATTTTTATGTTTTTATCTGTTTTATTCAGCTTACTAGTGTTAATTGTTTAATAACAACACACAAGTGCTATAGGTAAGTAAATGACAACCCTTGTGAATACTAGTCTCATCAAAAATACAAACACAGCTGATAATGTAGCTGGATCCCTTTCTCCTGTGCCTCTTATTCCAAAACGTTCCAAAATAATGTTTTGCAAGGCTTCTGCAGCTGAATGACGGAGCTTTTTTTGGTGTAAAAGGCCTGGTTGTCTGACATATGCAGCATTCTCAACCCGGCACTTCATAAAATGCTTAGTGTTTCTCATATATTAACTTCTGCAGTAAATACAATCTGCTAATACCTCTGCTAAATACTTTCTAAAGGAGGCTAACTTTTTTAATGTTCAAAACTATTAAGCACACATGATGTCCCATAAGCCACCCAACTACATTTCTACTCCATTCATCCTTCATCTTTTTCTTTCATTTTATTGTCCAAAACTTGTGTATTTCCCACATTATTTTTACTCATCTGACTAGTTTCATGTTACACAACAGAAGCGTTCACAACTTAAAGATAAGCAAATGCATTTGTCATCCCAGTCTAACGATTTCACTTTGGGAATTGCAGAAACCTCTCACTATCATCTTGAAAATATATCACTTCAAAAAGCAATAGGCACTAGAAGAGTAAAAATTTTATGACTATTAAGAAAGAAATGTATTTGCATTCAGCTGAACACAGGACTAATAAAAAATAAACTTCAGGAATAGTAAGCAAAAAGCAAATCTTTCAGTACCTGCCTCCTCATTTACTGGCAGGATTCCTATGGTACAGAGGCATGCTGACATCAGGAAGCTTTGGGGGACTACAATCAAAGCATTACAAATAAGCTGTGTTTTTTGCTGCATGAGAGGTACTTATCGATGGATCAGTTACTAGCTTTAAAAAATGGAAAAAGAAACACATTAATTCAGATCCTTTTCTAATAAATGGATTGGCCCAGTTCAGTGGGACCTTAAGAAACTAACACTCGTCTGATGTCACATGTAGACTTTACAAGAGTTTCCAGGGCACCCCAAAATATCAGAAGTCAATGTCTTGTTTGGGGTACAAATGCCTCAAGGTCTGACTAAAGATTCTGAACTCACTAAGAGTTGGTCTGTTGACTGGGGAGGGAACTAGAGATGAGCTGACAAAGTCAACCAAGAGCAGAGTAAATTAGTTCACCTCACCACCTCACAGCCAGATTGGTACTAGCGTGGGAGCTGTTTAGTGGCAGTTGACCTTGGCATCTCTGCAGCATGCTGCTGTGACCACCATGCAGATGTTTCCTACATATATCCTCTACATTTCTGACATGCAGTGATTTCTCCTTGCGTAACTTGAATGCGGTTCTTCAGAAAAGTTAGAAGTAGTACATTAGTGGGTGATAAAAGGTAATCGAAGATTATTTGTGGTGGCAGTGAGCAGGGGGTGGCATCACAGAATCCAACTGTAGCTTTCTGAGTCAATCCCATGAGATACCTAGTATTGCAAAGGCCTTTTTTTTTTCCCCAGAGAAAACAATTTGTTTTGGGAAATGCCATGCTTTTTACTTAGAATGTTTGTATTTTCTCCCTACATCACAGCAATATTTTAAAGTCATTTTCCAGTGATTCAGTCTGGAAGTTATTTTTGTCTTTTGCCTTTTTCCTTTAAGAAACTCCTATCTTCTTTTTCAATCTTCATTTTATAAAATGTAGGAACATTTCATGAAACCAAATACGCAGATCAAAAAATAAATACATGGCCCTTGCAGTGCCTTATGGGAGACTTTTTTTTTCCTGCAAAAGTAAGCATTTCCCTTCTCTGAACAGCTGTCCTTAGCAGCCCAACAGCCTCCAGTGATGTCCGTGGGACTTACCTGTGCAGAGGAATTTGCAGACTTACCTTCGCAGAGGCCCATACACCTCAAGCTGGTAAGGCAGAAGAAAGGAGAGCCAGCAGCTGAGCAAGTCCCCCTCGCACTCAGCCTATACACCGCTCCGGTACGAGCATGAACTCTGCTCCTCCACGGCCAGCCTGCGCACTCGGCGCAAATGCTCAGCTCGTCTATTGGTAGCTCGGCAGCAGCCCTCTCTCTCTGAAGCATTAAGCTCAGGTGGTGGGAGCCTGCCAAATCACACATCCTCAACAGCAGCAGCCGCCTGCTTGCTCTTCAGTCTGGAGGTGTCTTAGCCAAACTGACCAGGGAAAGTAAAGGTCAAGTTTCTCTGCGGTTATAACTGTGGTAGTTTTGGAGCATCAGATGATTCACAACTGAAGATGTTACAGGTTCTCACTTTTTTTGTCAGCCTGGAGAATGGTCTGCAACTTGCCAAAAGTATCTTCTGTATTCATAGGTGAGTAAGCATGAAAAGAGTACCCGTGAATGCTCTGTGGTTATAAGCTACTGTAAGTTATTTTTGACCCCAGTGACAGCCAGGACTGAATGGCAAGAGAGCAAGCCACTTCTTCAAAGTGAATAAATGCTGAATAACCTGTTCTTAGAATAATAGCTGTGCATACAGCTGTGCTATCTCCTTGTATGCAAAATCTGCTCTATATGAAAGACGTATTGAACTTACCTGTTGTCCGAATTCCACACACCCCCCCTCTCGTTCTCTGCCCCTCTGGACTCGGATCTCATAAAACCTCTCAAAGTGACTACACCTCGTGCTCTCTGGACCCACCACTTCTTCGCTCTCCTGGGAATCTTCAGTTCCCTAACTTCCCTGAAGCCACTGCGCTTTAAGCCTTGTTCACCCATATCTTTTGGATTCTTCTTCACCCTTTTGCCTTTCTGTTTCTTCTCAAGTGTCATCCTGCCCATGCTGGCCTGTCCAGCTCTCCCAGTCCATTGCGTAAATGAACATCTGCTGCAGACAAAGACTAAAATCAGCTACAAGTCAGTTTATATTTATGGAAGGATAAAGTTTATATGGCTCTTTATTGCCTGTAAATAGAAACACCTGGAGATAATTTTCAGCAACTCACTACTGCTCAAAATCCTTGACAATTCAAAGCACTTTGAGTCTGCAATGAAAGCATAAAGTGTAACCCTGCATTCCCATGGTTTTCTATTTAAGGTTTTCTCGTCGGGTACAAATGCGTGTTTTGGCTAAACCATCATGGAATTCCCTGTCAGCCTCGCACTGAGCCTGCACGTCAACTTGAAGCCAGCCACGTTCCTCTGGCTATTTGAACAGGCAACACAGCCAAGACCTGTTGTAAGTAAACCAGTTATCGCACGTAACACACCAGATGAAATACCATGGTCTTCTGATACACCTTCATCCCCACAGCTGGCAAGTCAGAATCATCAGACTTCATGCTTTCCCGGCGTGCAGCCGGGGAAAACCACTGGCCAGGTTTTCCAACGAGGTCAAGTTTTAACCAGTCGCCGCACGCAACGGCAGCAGGAGCCTTCTGCTTTCGTGTTAGGTCCCGCCCAAGTCCCGAAATCTGCGGCTGTCAGAGAATCGCAGCGAGCACTGGTGGGAGCCCAGTTCTCGTTTCCTTCTTCTGTCACAAAGCGGCACGCTTGGCACCGACCCCACGACCCGT
>NW_010555090.1:0-18096 GCF_000687285.1 Phaethon lepturus | reverse complement strand
TCCCAGACGCAGGGAAGCAGCAGCTTTCTGCTGGGCTCTCCTTCTCACACAGCCCTCCCGCGCACTCCTGCGACGCTGTGTCAAGCCTTTATGGCTTTAATTCGAGACACAGAGGGTTACAGTAATAAAGCGCCGAGGCCGCTCGTGTCTGGGGCACCACAGAGAAGCTCAGCTGTGGTGGAGGGGGACATCTCTCTGGGCCAGCTGGAAGATGGGAAGAAGCAGTGTTGGCTGTTGGTTTATCCAGCCTTGCAGAGCTCAGGAAGACCGAAGGTGCAGATTTTCTTATTTGTAAATCTTCTTTAAGCTGAATTTCCTCTCTGAAAACATTTATATGCTCACCTGCACCTACAGCTGTACCCGTGCTCCTGCAGACTCCGTACACACAGATGTGGAGGTCCTTCTGTACTTCTCAAAATGTATCAGCGAAGGTACGGTGTGGGGCAACAATGAATAAAGACCGTATCTGCCAGAACCTTCCTCTGCACCACTTACTCCTCCTTTCCTCTGCCTGCCCAGCCCAGCTGCCGGGAAGGCGAGTGGGTCCGTATTCTCTCCTCGATCACCCCCTCTCTCCAGCCTCTGCTTTCCAGGACTTGACAGAAGGGCTTTACAAAACTGCTTGGAATAAAGAGACGAAGTGGCGATGAGACGCAGACAAACACTTCGCATGTATTAATGTACATTTGCTTTCACACTTCCCTAAACGGTGTGTGCGGTACGTGCTTTTGCCGTGCCGCTAAGGCAAAGAACCAAGGGATGGGGCTGAAAGAATTTTCCTGTGTTCTTCCCAGAATAAAGTTTGTTTTTCCCTGTTTGACCTTCAACTCCCAGAAGACCTGAGTTTAACTGCTCTGATTTACTTCCATAATAAAGTGATCGATTAATGTTAAAGGCAGGCTTTATGGGGCCTGTCCTCAAATGGTCTCGGAGCCTGCCACAGCGAGGATGTTATACTGCCATGCTCTGAAAAAGGTCACATGAAGGGAATGAAAGACAAGATAAATGATGGTTTACACATCAGAAAAGCTCTCCGTAGCACAGACAGGGAACGTGGAACATAATGTCTCTCAGGGCTCGGTGCAGATGGTATATAGTAAATATAGTCTGAACTGCCTCCCTAGGATTTATTATTGCTGCTGTTGTAGTTGGTTTGGGGCTTTACTTTTGGTCAAAGTTGTGCTCTGGAAGTGTGTGACGCATGGACAGCCCTGGTTAAAATCTCGCAAATGAAGGGGTCCGGTAAGCCGATCTCAACGTGCTGGCGCTGAGGGGCTCGCTCTCGGAGGTTAAGAGCTTGATTTCTTATGGTTTTCTGTGCTTGGTTAAAAAGCATTGTTCGCTTTTGTTTTCTAGATAGACTTCACTGCAGACATTTTTCCTTAAAAGAAACAGACAAATTGAGTAAGCAAAATAAGATTCAACCCAAAACTTCAGCCTCTGTTTGTATCTGTGTGTCCTAAAGGAGAATTTATACGGTATTAAATGGAACAGCAAACTTCTTTGTGTTTTCCCTCCACATTTTACGAGAAGTTGTTTATTCTTATTCCATTTGTGCCTCCACTGGACTACTTTTCCTCTGACAGGCAGAGGTATTGCTTATTTACCCTGATGTAAAAGGCAAACCTGATTAATAAATTTTGAAGGACAGATGTAATCAGGAACCTGAGCTTTAACTGTGGTCTTAGACTTGAGTAGGACTGGCCAGGTCATTGTATAAAAATCCGGCTTCTGCGGGAAAGCACATTTTTCAGACCAAGTCTCAGGCCAGAAGGCTCACACTTTCAGCAGCACTCTGATGAGGAAGGCTTGTCAGGTCTTGGACGAACTCTCAGATCTCAGCTGGGGGCAGAGAGGGAGGCAGAATGGAGAGCAGGCAGGGAAACGAGGTGCTCCCCCCGGGCTTGGGCGCTGCAGGCTCGAAGCCTCGCTCCGCGCCGCTTCGAGCAGGCGTTTGAACCTTGGCTGCTTATCGGCTCCTGCCGCCTGAACAGCCTAATTCTGCACGTCAGGGTCGGGCTGGGTTGAAGGACGGGGCCCAGCCCAAGCCCTGGGAAATCCCTCCCGAGCCAGCCGCTCCCCCGTCGCCCCGTGGTGCTGGGGAAGGGGTGGCTGGGGGCACGGGCGAAGGTGCAGCCCTACAGACGCCGTCATCGTCCTGCACGGGCCGACCAGCACTGCTGTGGCCAGCCTGCCTTTCCCTCCGGCTTAAATCGAAGGGGTCCATGGGTAACTCGCTGCGTCCCGCGGGGCAGATGCCCTGTGTCTGCTTTTTCAGTCTGTAGGAAGAAAACAGTGAATATAACGCAAGTTTACGGCTCACATTGCAATCGGTGAAAATGATGAAAATCCCACAGCAGTTTCCTGGCCAGTTTCAAGCCCCTGGGTGATATTACCCACCAAAACAGCCTGTGAACAGTTGATGCACGTAACTCAGGAGCAAGTGACGTTACAAAAATTGCAGTTCAAGGATGCAATGACTGCTTCTGGCGTTCAAGGACGGGACACTGAGGCACCAAAGCACCGTGGAGGATACGCCCTTAGTGCCCGCTGCCTACAAGCACATAGTACTGAGGCAGGTAGTGTTGCCATCTTTGAAAAATAATTCCTCAAATGGCCACTTCAGGCACTTGGCTGCTGTGATTGTGCAAGCACATGATAAAACTTGTCATGGTAGAAGGAAACCAGCTGAGTAAGAGGCTTATTATTAAGGGCTTATAACTAATAGGACTTTTCACGTGGAAGTAATGTGGTAAGACTGGGCCTGGCAAAAGCGTTTGTATTTCCAGTTGTGCGGTACCCTTGGGAGGGGAGAAAAGAAAAAGGAGAAATGTAGGGGGGAATGCTCATCTCAAAATACAAGGAGTAAAACAGTCTATGCAAGGCACAGATTGATGCAGCCCGCTCTGAAAAATATTTGGCAAAAGACTTATAATGAGTTTTTCAGACTTTTAGTATTTCCTTTTTATTATTTAGAGGATATGCAGAGTTTAAAGAATAAAAAAAACCAAACCCTTACAACATTCTGATCACATATAATTAAGCAAATTACAATTAAAAACAGCTCATAAAATTGTAGAAAGAACTGATGGAAAAAGTCCCATCACTTATTAAATCCATCCTTTGCCAGCACAGAGCTGCTGCGTACGTTATACTAGCACTTCACAGACTCACAGAATCATTAAGGGTGGAAAAGACCTTTAAGATCATCAAGTCCAAAAACTTCCATTCAGTCAAGCTTTAAAGCTGACTTTAAATATTCTCTTTAAATGTAAGGTGTTCTTTCACTGCCACTCCAGCCTTTTAGAGTTGCAACCGCTTAATATTCTGCCTGGCCCATGGGAAGAGATGAACTTATTAAGGATCCAAATACAAAACACATTTCTCTGCATTCAGTGTAACCTGACGAGACACTACAGTTGGCAGACACCAGATGGTTGATTGGAGTCTCTAGTCAGTCTCTGCAACTGCCGAAGCCTTAAGGACAAAACAGCACCAGGGAGAATAGATTTGATATGATCATGAATCACTTGTGGGACCACAGCAGATAAGTTAAGATAGGAGTCATGCGGGTCACCTTCTCGAAGCTCCTTCTGGTACCAAGTGCGAGCAGAGACAGGAGAAGATTGATACGGGAGAGCAAACGATGATGGATGGCGTTAGTAGGGCAGTAAGGGTGTCTTTGGGATGTAGCGAACGTATTCACAGAGTGTTTTGAGAGGATTGACTGACAGAAGCGTATGGGCTTTTCAGAGTCAAAAAAGGCAAATCTTGTTGAGGTGGAAAAGAAGGAAAATGATCGGTTTTGCTTCATTTAAATGATACTGCAAGTACTTCTAACAAAGTATCAGATGGTTATTCAGGAATATAGAATGAGCAATATGAAAATGTCCCCATTAAAACTAGGTGGTTATTATTAAAAAGTCTTGAGCAGCTATTCAGATTGTAAAATGGATTTCCTGCAGCTGTACTCACATCACTTTTTCCACTTTTCATAAATTCTTGAGTAACTGATTTCCTTCTACACTCTAAAGTTTTCATGGAGAGGAGCAAGCGTTAAGCATGCGTGCTCTAGAGCCTTGCGAGTTTCCACTAGAAAGCGTGCTATTTGTGTGAGAAACAATTTGTACAAACAGAAGGAAAAGGTTTCTGAAAACCTCAGTTAGAACTTAAAGCAGATCTCAGCGGGCATTATACGACCCAGATGAGACTCTGACTGCTCCTTTTGTATCTAGAAGTGTACTTGGATACAATTTTTTTTTGTCATTTGGACAAAAGGAAAACTATGCCTATATTACAAACATTGCCAAGAAATCCATAGTAACAGATTTTGCTTATGTATGATGCCTCAGACTTGGTTTTTAAATCTCAGAGTATTTTTTTTTTTAAAGAAGATACTTGTTAGACACAAAACTGCTTTGTTATATTCAAGCTCCTGTCTTCAATACAGAAGCACCCTCTTCAAACTAAAAGTACAGCTGATGTTCTTTGATCTTTCTTATTACTACAACTACCTGAAATAATACATGTTTTGGGTATACGTTATCTAGCGAGAAGCTTAATGTCAGACATTACAGTAGAGCTTTATGTACGAAGTAAAAAGATTGGCCTTAACCAAAGAGCAAAAGATTTGGTCTGCTTTGGTGGATAAATGAACCCTGAAATTAGGGAGATCATAAAATGATCACTGTATAGAAATGAATGTCGGAAGAAAAGTAGACTTTGGATGTTCTTGTGTTTTCTTTTTCTCTAATTTCTACGCTTCCTGTGCGTGACAGCTTGAAGGGGTTTACTATATTGGGCTGGATTAACTACTGGGGGCAGAACTATTTTGTACTTACTGCAAATGTACTGTATCTGGAATTTCCTTCTTCACTGCCTCCTATTGTGTACATATTCAAGCAAAAAATATACCTTGCACTCTCAGAATATTACCAACAATTTTCCTTTATTCTTTGCTGAAGCAAGAAGCAGCTCCAGAGCTGGAGGGTACCAGTCTTCCTAGGAGTCAGCAAAACTTTGACTATGGCTTGTATGCTGAGCAGGTTGGCTGGGAAGCATGGCTGGCACAGCTGGATGGCTGCGTACAGCCGCCGTTAGGCCTCTCATCTAATTCAGCGCTGGCCCAGGTCAGAAACCACATACAGTGAAGCCATTTGACTTGCTGGAAGACGATGGATGGAACCGAGCACTGGCTTACAACCACGTGGACTGTCGCAACTCCAGCATAACCTGGTGATGGGAGCCAAGAATAATGTCCTGTAAGAATTAGTATCTCCCCAAAATTTCAGCCGGTATATAAGCTTAATAATTTCTTCTGTACATTTCTAGAGGAGGAGAAGAAGCTGACAAAAACATCCATGGTCCATTGGACGCGCAGCAGGAAAGCAAGTTGTACCAGGGGTTAGGAGGATGGCATGCCTAAAGCATGAGCTTTACTGTAAATAACATATAACCTTGTCCTCTACCAAAATTCTTCACATGCTTTTGAATAACCTCTGTCTTCCCAATCTCTGCCCACTGTGCCCAGCTTTCCAAATGCTGCAAAATGGTGTCTGGCCCCTACAGCTGGCAGATAAAGTCCTGGCAACGGACTAGCTGAGAGAACCACCTCAAACTCCTTCTTATTAGCACCCATAAATAACCATAAATATCCATAAATAAACCATAAATCCTCAAGCCGAGCTGATTATGAGGCAGGCACAGTCAGTTCTACCTTTGGATGTTGCAAGTCTTGTATTTTTATCTGAGACGGGTGTTGGAAAGGGTTCCCGAGAGAAAATTGGGGTGATGTTTTGTGGAGCAACATCGTCACTTCCGGGCACTGAGATGTTAAACGTAGTGCCGCTTATTTACAGTTCATGGGGTTTTGACTGATTCTGTTTAAAAGATGATGAATGCCCAGCAGCACCTGAGCACATCTCAAACCTTCCAACCCTTGCAATGCTTACTGGTCCTATTGAAGGGGTGCAGCGAGTGAAGAGGAATTTCCTGATGATGAGAAAAGCTTCCTTAAGCCATGTGCAATTTATTGGTCTAGTCGAGTCAATTACAGCCATGACTCACTCTCCAAAAATTGCAAGTTGGCTTTCATTATTTTCACTGACACAGTGCCAAGTGGTTGGACCTATCCTTAAGTTTCAGTGATCTCGTGCTTTACTTGTGCTAGTGATAGTTTAGTGATTGCAGAGTAGAAAGGAGGAGATTTCTTTAATTACTTTTCTGTACCTCAGTATCTTGGATTCTATCAGTGTAGAGTTGAACATGTTTCCTGTAAAGTGTGCAAATATGTGTTTTTTCACAGTTACTCTTTGACATTTTCAAAGATAGTTCCTTCTTCCCATACCTAACAACAGTCAATCAAGCACAGAGTTACGAGGAGAAAAAGACAGAGGATCAGGGAATGAAGACAGAAAAGGAACCCAGGAAAAAATAAGAAATACAATGAAAAAAATGGAGAAGGATGAAACAGAAAAACTTTCTGAAATAAAGTAATTTATTAAAAAAATTTTTTTTTAAAAAATCCCTATTGTTTACAAAAAAAAAAAAAGAGAAAGAAAAGAAAGAAAGCTCTCTTGCTCTTTCCCATCATTGTCTATCTCCAGCTCTTTTCCTTTATTGCCATGTCTCTCTGACATGCAGATTTTCTGACTTTTTGGCCTGTAGTCTTCACTTGCCTTATTCTATCGCATACTAATTTGTAAAAGGAGTTCAAGACGTACATGTGCATGTTCACCACACAAAACATGGCTAAAAGAAGCCACAGTGTGACAGTGTACATGAAGCACAAGAAACCTCCAGGAATTGTCTGCTGATCTTTCCCGTGGCTCCCCCACAGAGACTTTGCCATGGTTACTCGCTGCTTCCAGGTGTCACCAGGCTCCCTTGCTCTGCAGTCTCACTGAAGTCAAGGAGATCTGAATCCAAGAGCAGAAGTTGGCCTTTACGATTCACTTCCATGTAGCATATGTTACTATATTGTATACCAAGAAATGTAACCGAGAAGAACCGTGGTATTCACAGTATGCTAAAATTTAACTATCACTGTTGCCTTCTGAAGCCTGTGGGCCACATCCCAAAGACTTTATCCATGTAAAGTTCATCTCATGTGAGGTACGACTTCTACTGCTGAGGAACAAATGACGCAATATGAATAAGGATTCAGGATCTGGCTCTGTGCCCATTAGCAAACTGGGAGAGTCCAGTGGTGACTAATTCCCTTAATGAATGGGGCAGGAGAGGTAACATTGCTTAGCGTGAGGGATACTGATCTACTTTTATAATTATTATTTTTGGTAGCAGTGTCAGAGAATAGAATGTTATTTTAAGAGGCATTTAGCAAGCAGCAATGAGTTTTCTTTCTGACACCCAGAGGGATGAAGTTGAAGGTGATACAGTGGGTATGGGAGGCTGCTGCAAAAACACGTGGGTCTGTGACAATTTAAAAAAGATACTGCCTGCAAAATCAGTAATGCAGAGAACAACTTACAGCGTACTTGCTGAGTTTTAAAGGTCTGTAATATACTATTGGGTCAAATATCTCCATCGTTCCTCAGGCTGATTTTTCCTTCTTTTATGAGATTGATGGTCCCAAAATAATGAGGTAACCTTCATCATACAGAAGAAGTGTGAGAGTCTGCTCACAATCTGTTTGGGTGTAGGCATCTGTATTTCCAGGTGAGTGACGCTCCCCACATGCCCAAGTCCATACATCCCTCTGCCTGTAATGCAATTTTGCAGTAGCAGGATTAGAACAGATTGCTGACATTATGGCAGCAAGGATATTGTTGGGAGTAGCTTGGCAACACTCGTAGGTGTTGTGATGCTGGCTCTTTGCTCAAGGGCAAGGACAAGGGAGGGGATGTTGGATACAAACCAGTGAGAGAAATAATGTCAGAAAAGTTCAGAAGATGAAAGCAGTGACAGTAAATAAGTCTGAAATTATTTTAGGTTTACATACTTTAAGTCCTTAGTGACTGAAAACACAGCCAAGAATTGCTTCAGCAATATTCCTTCATAAATCTGCATAATAATCTCTCAGAGGGGCTTTGGTGAAATTACAAGTATTCATTTACTAAATTGGGTTCAGTGTCTGTATCATACGCCATATGAATATTCAGTGCCATGAATTCATCCAAACTATATTGAAGTTAGCATGGTCCGCAAGCTATCTCAAATGATAACCCAGACAGTAGGCATGGGCAGAAATGATTTTGTCTTAAAAAATAAAAAACAATGTCCACTAGAATCCGGTAAAGAAATATTTGGCAGCTATGTTCATAAGAATGGCAATAACACACGCATGTAATTTTTTTCATGTGGAATTTCTCATCTTTATAGGTCTGAATTCAGCAACAAATGTTTTCTTGCTAGACAGGGACCACAAACATAATGCAAAGGATTTATGAGTGATTTATCAAATAATACAATGATAACTGCCAGCCAGATGCAAGAAAAATGTTTGACTAGGAGACTAATAATAGAAACACTGAATATAAAATACAGTGACCTTCATACAAAGCAATGACTGGTCTTAGGTGACTGAGAAAACTTTCCAGAGAGTCAAAGATGGTACTGTGAGCTGCAATAAATCGTAATCCTGCATAATTCTCCATTTTTTGTACATTGTGAATCAAATATATGAAAAAAAAAAGCCTACCTAAAGAAAATCTGAGGTAGTGGGTGTCTGCAGTGCCCAAAGTGTCTCATCTGAGTGTGAAATGGATTGAATGCAGGTTAGCCATACTCTGAGCATTTGTCCATCGCCGTTGTATTCACTCTTGGTCTGGTCTTGTTTGGGTGACCCAAGCCAGCAGTCCTTTCCCTCCGAGGCTGCTGGTTTGAATACAAGATGTTGCAGCAATTCTACAAAAAATAAAAGAAGTAACTCACAACTTGGAGATTTCAGAAGCTGTCTGTGGTGAAGAGAGAGAGACCCAAGAAGTCACTCATGCTACATGAGCGGTGGTGCACTTCAAAGGCAAATGTTCAGTGGGTGGTTTCTGTGGACCAAATGGCAGCAAGCGAAATGCAGAGCAGAATGATAACTATGAGAAACTGCTCCAGTGGGTCGTTTCTCGACTCCTTACATCAAATGGCATGGGAATTTCAGCCTATTTCCTCAGAAGGTATCATTTTTTGAGGTATTATTTTTGTTAGCAATCATTACAGACAGACTGATAGATTGTCCATCTTTGTTCATTTTTTTTTCCTGCTTTCTAGGTTTTGTTTATGTCCCCATCTCATGTGAGATTGTTTTAGTCATTATTTGTATTTTACCCAATGCTTAAAGAGAGACGAGTTCAATGTTCAGTTCATAAATCCCCAGCACTTCTAGAGATTGTGCTTGTATTCTCTGTAAGGTAAATTCTGTGATTTGTACTCAAACCGTGCCTCTCTCCCTTGGCATTTCTTCTGGTTATTCTTAGCTCTTATTCATGGTGTGATCTATTTCTTCACCAAAGGTTGAGTATCGAGACTAAAAGTGGAGAGGTGCTTGCACTTCATTATTACAGAGCATTTAATCTTTACATCGCATGCTCTGTGGGTGAATGAAGGTCTTCAGATACCATGACCGCCAGTCCTGGCATCTTTTCTAGCAATAAAGTAATTTATATAAAGTCAAGGTATATACATAATGTGTTCACTCTTATACATTTCCTTATCTTTTCTATTCTAGCAGCATGAAAAAGTACCACAACAAGGGCTGCAAAATTCAAGTTGATAAAAAATGAAACGTCGGTCCAAATGAAAAAGAAAAAATGCACATAACGGCACTAAGGGCCTCCATGGTCATAAGGGAATTTGTGAATCACACAAGGAAATTAATTTTTGAGGGTCTGGGGAGTGTTCCAGCAATGAGCAGTGAGAGGAGCTGGGAAGTGGGATCAGCCCAGGGTAGTGACTCAGCACTCTTCGGCGGGATAACAGGGCACAGAGCTCGGTGGATTTGCTCTTCCGCTGTTCCTAGGCGAAATAGCAAACACTGAGCTCCGTGTCTGCTATGGAAAGGGAATTAGGCAAAAACTGGTGTTCATCACCTGCAGACTTTCTTAAACTGCTGCCAGATTAAACAAAAAAAACCCAAACACCAACCAAACAAAGGAGAATAACTTTACATGCAGTGAGTATGGCAATGAGCTGATACACAGCCTGATTTTTTCCATTACTGAAGAACAGTCACTGCCTCCCACAGAACTGAATGAAACTGAGCCACTACCACCAAAGCTTCAGAGATTAAGTAGTTACAAGGGGGGAACATTAATTAGTAAAGATAACTCGCATCGATGATCTTGAGAAAAATCATCCCTTTAGTTTTGATCTCTGAGTGATGTCCCTAGCATCGTGCTCGTCTATCATTGCACAAGGTCAGGAGAGTCTTTTGAATTCAAGTTGTTCAAAAAGCAGCTAAACAACTGCTTTTACCTGGAGATTTCAGCATCCAGGAGCTGTTGCAAAGAGAGATAAATCTGTGAGTCCAGAGCCTCCTTGACAGATGCTGAATCACCTTGGGCTACCTTCAGCCTCTCCCCTCTCGCTCTCTTCTCCCTCTACCTCTTTACTTTTAATCTTTCGGTAAAGATAGGCAGTGACTTAAAAAAAGAATAAAGGAAGCTGATGATCATTGTCTCCAAAGAGTTTTTGGTTTTAGCTACAATTTGAAAAGACTTCAGGCTTTCGGGCTCTTCACCTGAACATCCTTCACCTAAGGCTGGATCACTTTCTTGGTGGCTATATTTGCCGGGTTCACAATTAGAAAATCTTGATCCACAGAGTTCCTTTGCATTGGTTGCTCTCCATTCATATATAAATTCACAGTCTTTTGTCAAAGCAGCTTAAGCCATATCATCATAAGGTATAAAACCTGTTCTTGTATTCAGCAAGCAGAAAGCATAATAATAAATTAGATCCTACATTGTGAACACTACTCTGTTGCTTAGCGAGGACATTGATTATGCTCAAGAGAAGTTTGAGGAACAGCTTTCTTTAGTCTCAAATTTGCGACAGTTCCCCTTTGAGTTGGCAGTACATTAATGGAAATGGAAACTTGCCTCATTCTAAATGTCAGAATAATAGAGCACCAAAAACAATTCAGTCATGTCTTTCAAACCACGCACATATGGTTCAGCACCAAATGTCACTATTCTTCCCCACTTCCTTTCCATTTGTCACTATCTCTGTTGATTGTCATTGTTTGGGTTAAAACTTTCATGAAGGCTCAGTGCAAAGCTCACCTTGACTGTAACTAGACGCATTCACGGTGTATTCTATACTTGGCATATGCTTAATATAGTCTTCCCAAATGCAATGGATTGGAGATGCTGGGTAGTATTACCACTTATATACTCCAGAAAATTTCAGTCTGATTTTTCCTTGTTTTTGAGAATTTGTTTCTGTCATCTTGCTGACTTCCTTAGGACAAATTACACCAGCAATACCAAGTGGAATGGAAGGAATTACATTTTTAATTTTCTCTTGCCAAATAGATAAAATTTGTAAAATAGATAGCAAGTACTCAGCCATATGATCAGCTTTCTGGGCATGTTTTTCTTTTTCATTAATGTTAAGACCTTGAATACCGTAACATTTTCCTTAAGAGTGTACCTTCCTATGTCTCCTCTCTCCTCATACAATGTCCTTTTATGGCTTAAAATGATAACTCAGGTTGTCATTACTTTACCTGTTGTGATACTGTTTATATGTTGGTTGTCATCCAGACTTTCAGATAGATGCACCTCCTGCCCTAAAAGATTTCAATCCTGTGGCAAATGTAAAGCAACAGCTAAGAGAGGCAAAAGATGTGGGAAAGGAAGAAGATGGACAAAGCAGAGTTCTAAACATGGCATGCAAAGCTATCTTAAGGGACCGGTAAGTCTTCAAAAATCAAATATTCTAGAGTTGCAAAATGCCCCAGGTATGCAGCCCATGACCACATGATTGCATGTTATTTTCCCTTTTTCTTCACAGAGGATGTTGGCCTCATTCAATGAGCAGAATGGGTGGTATTCACTTGATTTTTCTGTGTCAAAGTGCTCTAACATGTAAAAAAAAAATGCCTCAATGAGGTTGTTTTTAGTGGGGGAAAACATGTGGTTTTTTTTTTTCTTCTGGCCTCTTTTTGAGAAACAACCTAAATAAATTCAACTGGAAACACGTATCTGGCTCCAGAAATTTCTAAATTATTGACACTTCATCAACAGATAAGGAAGAGAAAATGGAATTGTACAGTAGTAAATGTCATTGTCTCCCCCAGATGTTAACTACTCTGCCCTTGCCCTGTGCTTTACCATGGGATGGGAGATACCACTGGAGATTATTTCACTGATTCTTGCCTTTTCTTAGTGACTTCTTGTGCTTGTGTGTTGCTGGAGAAGAAAAGACTGCTGATATGAACTGGTGTGATCAAGTGTGGTAAATTTGCTTAACACAGGTTGCAAGTCTAAGCTCAAAATTGGTCTTTTTTTGAGTATCAGACACTTTGCTCTAAAATTCTGTTGGGAGATTTGATTTTCATTTTCACCTTCACTCAGCTCTTATCTTCTTGGTCCAAAGCATGGCCTGACGACACGGCAGTGAAGCGTGCACCAGCAATTTGAGAAGAAATCTCTCAAATTCTTTCATTTTTCGCCCTTACTCACAAACATAGGAAAGGATCAGATAATTTTATGCACTCCAGTACCACGTGACAAACCTTGGAAGTAACGAGCAGAAAGGACAGAGTTGATTTTTGAACCATGGCGTGACATTATGGTGGGAGTGAGGTGAGTGTGAAAGCCCCATTTGGCTGGAGGGAGCAGGCATCCCCAGGGACAGGGGCAAGTGGTTGGAGGTGGGCATGGAGGGCACTGGGTCAGTAAACTGCCTTGCTGCAAGGGGACTTGAATATGCCAATGTGGCTAGCAACTCTCTTCCTGCAGAGGGAAGGCAGAGGAAGCAGATCCTGAATAATAATTGCACCAAAACTGTGTTATGACCACCAAGCAGTACAGGGGGGCGTTTCACAGAGTCACAGAATCATTAAGGTTGGAAAGGACCTTCAAGATCATCAAGTCCAACCGTGAACCCTACACCACCATGACCACTAAACCATGTCCCAAAAGTGCCACATCCACACGTTTTTTGAACACTTCCGGTGATGGTGACTCCACCACCTCCCTGGGCAGCCTGTTCCAATGTTTGACCACTCTCTCGGTGGAGAAATTTTTCCTAATATCCAATCTAAACCTCCCCTGTGGCAACTTGAGGCCATTTCCTCCATTTGAGTGAGCTAATTTATAATTAATCAATGAAAACCCCCTTTCCATTTCTAGCCTTCAATGTGAAGAATGTAGCTGAGAAGTCAAAGGCATTGTTCTCAAAATGAAATGTGGAAAACAAGACTTCAGAAATATCTTTATCATATATTTATCTTGACATAGCCACCTTGAACAGAGATTTTGTGTATAATTTCATAACATTAATCCATTATTCTAAATGTTGATTTGTTCTGTTTAAAAAATGCTTGAGAAACTGGTTTCCCAACAACCGTTTTAAATGACTATTCACTTTGGTAAGCTGAAGGGTTTTTTTTGTTGTTGTTGTTGTTTCTTTCTGTCAAAAACTAACAGAAGTGTAAATAAAATTGCGAACACAGAATGTCTTTTAGTTTCCAGTAGATAAGCATTCTTTTGCAGTCTGAGAATCTCTTTGTACAACAAGGTCTTATACATAATTTTCAGACATCCAAAGTACCTATATATTCCTTTAGTAATACAAAAGTCTGTAGTAGAAATAAAAATAAAGTTGAAATACATGTTAGGTTCCTTAAAATTCACTTGGGGTTCTATTATGTTCTGTTGAGAAGGATTGCCAGTAGCTACAGCACATATATCACAAAGCTTTTAAACAAAATATCTTCCATTTCTGCCGGAAATAAATATCAGTTGTACTTCAAAAATTATTTAACAAAGGCTTTTTATAGCCACTGTATATCAGCACTTATTGCTGTGTAAATGAAAATAACTAATCAATTAATACAGAAGTAATTTCATTACCAAATGGATAGAGGAGGTATGAAAAGCGCTAATTAAAAGCATTGTCTGCTGTGCTTTACACTAATGATTCTCTAAGAACCAATGTTATTTGTGAATTAGCTTAATCACAAAGGAATTAACGAGAACAAAATTATTTGTATGAAAATAGTACTCTAAATGCATGGAGGCCAGACAGAAAAAGCGCCCAGACTCGTTTCTATATCTGATCAACTGGCTTGTCTAATCCATTTTACTGTGGATAGTTGGCCTGACATGACTTCAGATTAGTTTAATAGGGATTAAAGTGGCACGAAGTGTATAAATCTATGAATTTGCAAGTGCAAACATGTGTAGGAATTCATTTATCTTTAAGGGTGGGAGGAGGGGAGAAAGTTCGAAGTAAAATCTGGATACATTTGTAAACACAGATAATTCCATGGGAAATTCAGAAAACAACTAAAAACCATGCAATTTGGATGGCAAATCCTGATGATTTCACTCAGTTTCTCTGCACAAAAGCAATTACTGAAGTCAAACAAGAAAGACCCCAAGATCTGGTGCTTGGAGAATTGATGTGGAAGTCCTTAGGTAAACCTGCGAGTCCCGTTGATTACTGCCCAAATAAAGCAGACCTCTGGCATTCAGCTTTCCGAGCTGGCATGATCAGCGCATAATGTCTTTGGAGCTAGAGCTGCCAAGAGAAAGGAATCAGAGACAGCCAAATTATGATATCACACCAATAAAACCTCATCGTAGTGACATACATAAAACACTCTGTAAATTGCTTTTTGTAACTTTTAATTTATTAAGAGCTTTTGAACCATGTTTTCATTCTGTGACATGTTTTCATTTACCTCTCATATCCTTCATTAATTTGTTTCCTGTTTGAGAAATAATACCACATTTTTGGCAGTTTGAAACTGCTGAAAAAATATATCATACCCTACATGAAGTAGCTTGCCAGAGAATCAGGACTGTGCGGTATTTTGAATTGCTAGGCTGAATTACAGTGAATTATTTAACTACTCAATTTGCCTAGTATCAAGGTTGAGTCATGATAGCTACTTGTCATGCTGCTGTTTGCTCACCCCTAAGCCCAAATCCAGAAGAGCTTCTGCAGCTGATATTTGGGGCCTTGGAGAATTTGGAGATGTTGGTTTTGTGCTCTGGAGGATGATGTGTAGATCTGTTTCCGGGGCAGCTTGCAGTGCTAAATAAAACAGATCAGACAGAGTTTTCCCTGTTCGTTCCAGGAACGGTGGGGACGTACCATCGCCAGACCTAGCTCAGGGTTCAAACATCAGCATCCTGCTCCCTTCCCGGTCGTAGTCTTTCTCTGCCATGAGTTCATAAAGGTGATTCAGCCATTCTGGGAATGGGACCAAAGGCATAAAAGGAAAGAGCAAAGGATTAAATTAACTCAGTACCACATTATGTAGTGCTGACCCCTCAGGTATCCATCCATAAATCCATTCGAGAAGCATTTATGTTTCTCCTACAGCCTGCTCGGCAGGTATTTCCAACGATGCCTGCATAAACAACTGTTCAGATGTGAGCTGCAAAGTTTCTGAAGGAAGCCTGAAACTATCTCCCAAAAGCTCCTCTTCACACTTGTCCCTCAAAACACCCTCGCCTAAACTGTAACTGGCTTTGTGGTCCATTAGCTAAAAGGCAACATTTTCAAAGCATTAGGTCAGTAACTTTGAAGAGCAAAGCAGTTAGATCTCGTAACAGGTAGAGTTTGCAACTATTGAAAATATATAGCACATATGGAACCCTACAGATATTATATCCTTTCACTTTGCTAATACTAATCTCTTTGTGTTACCTGTGATCTAAGTCAGAAAATTTCTTTGACGATTTTCAAGAAACTGGAACAATAAAGAAATGCAGTTAAAAGTAAGGAAATCTGGTACAAAGCCAGCTGAAGTTTCCTTTTCTTTCCAGTCTGCTGTGTAGAACATCGGTCAAGAAGGGAGTTACAATACCTTTGAAGATGACCTTTTAAGGCCAGGCCGTTCAGGTGATATTAATATTTCTTGCCAGCTCCTGAGATAAACCCCACGGGAGGGGAAGGGAGTGTTTGAATTGAGGGACACTGAATCCAAAGTTGCTTTTGGAATGGGTTGATGGGAAGGCTTAATTGCACTTGGGAAAGATTTCCCACAGTTCCTGTGTCAGACAGGGAGGAAAGATCTTATGAAAGCAACAGGGGCCAAAGATTTTGTGATGAAAGCTGGAGCAGAGAAGAAAAAGCTTATTTTTGTTTCCTTCTGAGCTATGACTGGATTTTGACATGAAAAAATATCGGCTTCCTGCTGTCTAGGAAGCTCGTAACAGGAGATCAAATAATAGTAAGTGTCTAGCTGCTAGCTCACACAGATTTTAAAAGCTGGGTGTTTGGAATTAAAAAGTCAAACCCTGGAGCAAACAAGAAATGAATGAATGCTCAACACTCAGTGCTACTCTACCTAAGAAAGCAAGCTGGAGACTGATCTCCCTACGTTCAAGGGTCACCCTGGAGAACTCTGGGGGTTGCGCTTTTGTCATGGTGGGATCTATCCTGGGATGTGCTGAATGCCAGCTGAAATCCAGCTATGGCAGGAGTCACTAGAGGGTACTGTAATACACAGTATCATTTCTTGTGCGTGAGTGACATTCACTCTTCCTGTCAAAACTGAGGCTTGTAATCTATTTTTTGGAGGGAGAGGCTGATATAAATAGAAAGAATTTTATTATTGTCTGTCTTCAACTGTCCGACTAGACTCACTTGCCTGGGTATCAGTCTACTAGAAGGAGGCAATCCCTGCATATTATTCACCATCACCTTCATTGGAGGACCAATGTAGTCATGGGAAATGAAACGGGAAGAAAACATGCATTTTCCCTAACACTAGTTTTACCTCTAAATACAAACCAGGTTGCAGTACAGTGAAAGCTACTCCCCAAAAGCATACTTGATCTCATGCTGATTAGCCATGCTGTACTGTGTGGGCTCATAAAGATTATGATCTAGAGCGTAGATATATGCTCAAGAATCAACCCCCCAGGCAGTTGATCACTTCCCTAGAAATAACTTGAATAACTTTGATGCTAAGGACTTTCCTATGCACTCCTATTCTGCGATTCAGAGCAGGTATTTTGCACAGTGCCGCGCGACGACATTCGGAGTTGAGGCCGAACCTCCTGTGGACCTCTCACCTTCTGGCCCAGCTACCTCCTCATCTCTGAGTCCCTACGGGCATTGCCAGGCGTTCTGGGAAAGGGCGTGGAAAAAGAGGTAACTCACTCCCCCTCTTTTTCCTCTTCTTTTAGACTTCCAGTAAGAAGGAGATTTACACAGAGCTCCTGGGAGACTTTTATTGCTAGTGGTTAGTTGTACTGCATGGATATATTTTATTTTCTGAGTGCCTTTCGTATATCTATGGATCTATTTATCTATATACAGAGAGTGAATTAATTATAATTCTGCTGTCAGAATGAATGATAAAATGTGGTTATGTTGCTGTCTAGGGGGTTAGATATTCTCTTTCAGATATGGGTAGCAAATTCATGCTTGTCACTATTAACTCAGTCTAGATCATCTGGACTGTTGTCAGATCTAGCTGACATGGTATAGTTGTAGCTACTATGCACATAATCCTGGAAGGCTGAATCTGGGTCTCTTGTTCTCCCATTCTTTCTTCCTCATATATGCTGTCTTGACATGTGGTCTCATACAGGTACTCATTTCTCATCTTGTAGTTTGCAATTTCGGTTCCTTTTTTGGTTGACAAATTGTTATCAGAGTAATTTTTGTTTTCTGCAGATATGGTAATTTTTTACTAAGTAGTCAATGAGTACTTGCTGGTCGTAATATGGTTGTTCTGATTATTCATTATTTGCACTGTGTGAATGATCACTGAAGTCTTACAGTCAAGTTTACTTGATAGGACAAGTCAAATAGATACATAAGTAATCACATTTCTGATCTTTACGTCATTTACATACATTTCCAGTGTGGTATTTTATGTTCAATAAAACTTCAAAAAAACTTCATTTTTTCCCAAAACATTGAAACTGCTGAAAAAATATATCATACCCT
>NW_010555089.1:20582-30041 GCF_000687285.1 Phaethon lepturus | reverse complement strand
GGAGAGGAGAGGAGAGGAGAGGAGAGAAAAACAGGACTCTGTTCACTCTCATTAATGGATCAACCGACAGTCAAAAATAGAGGTGTCCTTTTGTCTGAAGGACAGCAGCTTAGTTACCAGAATTCAATGAAGTTTTCAGATGAATTCAACTAAAGTTAAATGAAGTCTGTTATTTAACAAAGAATAAATATAACAATCTAATAACTTTCTTGGCTGAAAAGCTGTGAAAAATGCATAAATACAAACATGGTTCAGAAGGCAAGAGAAACGTGTAAATATAGACCTTTGAACACAGAGTATTTTTGGTTTTGTAACAACATTAAGATGCCTGACAACCCAAATTCAACAGCAATGCAGCCTATAGTCTTTTACACAGTAACATGGCCAGCTCTGGCTACTATTCCTAACACTGCTTTCTTTACGTACATTTTAAATAATCTCTATAAACGGCAAAGTAATACCGGTAGTTGCAAGCTTTTGTCAAGTGGTATTGCAAAGGTACTTTAAAATAATTTCTTTTCTGTGTTCACATCATTGCCTTGTGTTCATAGGAAATAGCTGCTGAAGAAGACACCTTCATGCTCACATTTATTGCCTGATTGTAAAAAATGTTTCTTAGTAGACTTTTTGCACTGAAAATTATTACTTTGTCACTAATGATCTACTTCACCGTATTTCCAATATTTTGTTACATATTCACAAGCCCATTCTCATTTCTGAACTACAGGCTTATTACCATATAATTACTTCTGATAAAAATAAGATTACAATTTCACTTAAAATGAAGTGTATGTGAAGTAATTCTATTAACTTTAAGGGGTGACACTCCAAATTTAAAGCATACCTACACTTACGCTTCAGTACTTAATTTTTAATTCTCAAGGTTGTCACTAAGCATCGGAGATATGCACAGAGGAGAAAAGAACAGAAAAAAAAAAAAGATCCCTTTTCCTCATTTTTTTAAATTCAGATTGTTTTGGTATGGCAGTGTTGCACTGACAAAATATTGTAAGGAATAAATTCTTTATAAGCACTTTCTACTTAAAATTCTGTATTCTCTTTTTCTTCATATAGCAGTTACTGAAAAAAACAACCCCATATTGTAATACTGAGTAGTGAACAATCACTATCAGCCCCAGGCATTGTCTATGTAAAGTAGTAGGAGCCTATGTTTAAACATATTCGCAACGCCTGACACACACACACACGATATGATAAGCGTCTGTCATGATGGTCCTATGCTAGGGCCAAAGACTCCGCACTACTGCCTTAACCCGCAAGGTACGATTTCTGAAGATCAGGACTGAAATGCAGTACGAATGGGGAAAAGTAGAGAGACCCGAGTCCTATTACCCAAGAATTCATTATTGGGTTATTCAGTTGCGTCCTTTTCACAAACACTAAAAATTTCTTAAAAATACATAGAAAACACAAGAACAAAAAAGCAATAGTTTTCACTCCCAGGATAGGGAAAGCTTGCAAATTCTGGCAACAGGCAGAAGGGTCCTTCTCCACCTGCATATCTGTGATTACAAAATAGGTTTAGTTCCCCGGTAGCAGACCAGGGGAAGGAACCTCTGTTTGGGGCAGCATCACCAGCAGGATGCAGGAGGTGGCAGTAGTGGGAGACCTCCTCCTGCAGGGAAAGTGGCACCTCTCTGCCACCAGACTCGCTGTGCAGGTACATTTGTCACCTACTGGGAGCACCATGAGGCCATCCAAGCCGTGGAGCTGGGACCCGAGAGGTTGTGCAGCCTCCTTCCTTGGAGGTTTCCAAGGACCATATGAACTAAGCCATGAGCAGTCTTGTCTGACCTCCAGCTGGCCCTGCTTTGAGCTGGCAGATGGACTAGAGACCTCATGAGGTCCTTTCCAACCTGGATTATTCTGTGATTCGATCAGGCCAGGAGAACATATTGCTCAAATTACAGGCAAACTGTGCGATGGCGTCTTCCCTCAGCTACAGAGGCATTAGATCATGTGCAGAAAAATGCAGTAAAATTATGCCAGACATCAAGGGCAGCTAACTGGCAACAGAAATTGGTACAAAAAAGAGGAAGGTGTAGAGCAGTTCCTCCTAAAAGTATATCTTTACAAAGTCTTTATTTTGTAGCTTCAGGCCAGGACGATTCACGTGCTGCAAGAGATTTTATGCTTTAAAAGACAGCTGACGTACTCATCAGCAACAAAATTCACCTTAGCTTCAGTACAAATCCCCTTACATTAATAAAGCCAGAATGAAAGGCAAGGGCAATTCTTATAATTGCAGCAATACCTTGCAACTGTGGTACACAAAAGCAGAGGCAGAGATAGCAGCAAGCACCACGGCAGGTTCTGCAGTCCTCCAACAAGTGATGGTCACTGAAGTCGTTACCCCTCGCTTTTTACATCCCAGCTTACCATATTCTCATTTAATTTATCACCATTCACAAAACCACTGGTTTACTCATATACTTTGCCTCCGAGTATCCTTTCAAGGAAGGAGTGTGGAAACTAACCAAGGACTTTCTAGACTCCGCTTTGAAACTTGCTCTGGGCTCTTAGCCAGGAAGCCAACAGTGCCAATGCTCTCTGGAAAAAAACCAAACACAAAACAAACAAACAAACAAAAAACCCCCACAAGAATGGCGTGGTGTTGGCACGGCCGGACCAGCACACTGTGTCCCTTTTGCCTGCACCTTCACGAGAAGGCTAGCTATGCAGTGAGCTTTGGGGCATGGCCGCGCTCTCGAATCCCAGGTACAGGGAGCGGCAAAGGGAGGCAACTGCAGGCATCTGGTGTCAGTGTCAACCATTGCTCTGGTTCTCTGCCCTGCCCTTTTTGTAACCTGACATTAAGTGCTAAGAGGGTCTAGCACTTTTCTAAACATTTCCAAACATTTCCAAATCGGAGAGGTAATATTTTACATGCCCTTTCCCCCTTGCTCTGCACTGGCATAAAGAACCTGTGATGCGCCCTTTAGAAGGAGTATCAATGATTTAAATGACCCCTTTAGGGGAGGAACCCACTTTATCTCCCTCTGCCTTCCTGATGTGAAGTCTGCATGCCTGGAGTTTCCCCACTGGTGACCGAAGACTATTTTAGACAAACTGCTTCAGTGGTCAGACTGTTAAAGAGTCAGAGTAAACAACAGTTACTCATCTGTGTTAGAGAGCTGCTTTCCCTTCCCATGGAAAGACCCTGCGAGCAAATCAATACTAGCTGTACAGAACACTTTATTGTGGGATTGCACCCTAGGAAGATAACTGATACATATCTTTTGAAAACTACCAATGTAAACCTCTGTCCATAAATAAATATTTATGACAAAACAGCTGGCTTTAGTTGGAGACGTTTAACTTATAAGATCTCAATTTTGTAATCAAGGCAAACAAGTCCCACGAGCACAGACTGAAATGTAAACACCCATTTTGAATGCTGCACCACAAATTTCCAAAAAAAAAAAAAAAAAAAAAAAAAGAGCATGCGATATGAAGAGAAAAAGCAAGGTAATTTATTTATGTTGTTCAACCATTGGTATAATTGATGAATCATCAGTAATCTTTGTTTACCAATAACTACAACTGCTAATGAGAAATTTCAGTTGAAAAAAGATGCATGTATCTTATTTATTCACTTCATGCGTGACTGAATACTTTCCATCAGAAACTTATTCCAGGCTTTCTAGGCTCTGCCGTATCACAGAGCCACTGTGCTCCCTCACCACCATTCTAGGGTATGGTCAGGCTGATCAAACTGAGAATGTGAGATTTCCCACCTCTGCCTACGTATGGAATCAGCCTGTACACATACTTTCACAAGCAAGCCCCCTGCTCAGATCTGACTCAGGCTGGTCACTGGTGCATTTACCACCAAGGAGTACCCAGCTGGTGTTGCTAAGAGAGATCTTAGCAAAAGGTTAGCACTGAAAAGATTTCTTTTTTTTTCTCCTTCTCTGCCACAGAATCCATGGATGACTTTAAGGTATTCCCACGTTCTATAGATTTACAAAATCTAGTGCAGGCAAGGTCCTGATCCACGATTAAACCCCAAGCATTTTGGTAATATATAAATATAATATGCTTTCTGCCTCTCATTTTGAGAAACTTTATTTCTAAACTAGGGATGGAGACACTTTGTGACCTCAAAAGAGAGTTGCAATATTGCACTAGTAACTTAAACGACTTTCGCAGTGTACATCAAGCAGAAAAGCCTAAATATAAGCGAACAGGTCATATATCTGTACATGTCTACAACAAGCTGCTGGTCACGTTATACACCTAATGAAAAAATGTCAGCATCAGAACACCCACTAGGACAATTTTCACCCTTGCTGGTAGTCCAGGAGGAGTTTACAAGGACTAAATGTACATAAAGACTGACTTTTCAGTTTGTAAAAATTCTGCCAGTTATGGCCATGAGGGTGATGACTCCTTCTTTGGCAAGGGGCCTTAGCCTCACATGTTTTCATTACAGCACCTGTGCCTACTAAAAATGCACTTAAATTTACTGTGTAAAAACTTTAGACTTTTTTAAAGCTATGAGCTGTGGAAAAGATTGGACAAGATTTCATATAATATGTATTTATCTAGCTGGGTACCTATTTATTGATATAATGCGTGTATTTACACAAATGTTATACAAATGTATATAGTAGCAGATGCTTTATACAGATTAAATGTTATTTTTATACGTCTCTGAAGTCTGTGCCTCATATTAATACAATGGATTGTCAGAGTTTTCCATTGTTCCACTTCAAAGCATGCAATTATATTACCTTAATTGGAAACACTGATGTGTTTTCACCAACGATGTTTATTTGTATTCTGACTACTGAGATATAAATATGGCACCATTTGCTATATTTAGTTTTCTACTTACACGAATTTTTGTTCTCTGCATTTTATCTTTACAAACTATAATACTGAGTTTATTTCCAATACAAGAACTATGAAATTAAACTAATATAATCTAAAAAATTTTTTTATATTGGGATCTCTGATCAATTCGGGAGAGTCAAAGAACTTGTTAAATGCAGAATGCGCAGTTTTTGACTTGTGAACTGCAGCAGAATCCAACAGGTTAGGAACTCATACACTGAAGCATTGGCATCCATTAATCCAAAGGACACTTGCAAAGTTTGTGTGTCATTTGTTATCAGTCAGTACAGTCAACATGGATACCCAGAACTCTTTATAGCTTCAGCATTAGTGAAAATATAGTGTATCTATCTGAGATGTTTCGAACTTTTGGGATGAGAATGTAATCCTTCGTTCCGGATTTTTCACTTAGACAACACTCTCACCTCATCATACAATATCTGTATCAAATTACACTAATCCTTTTATAATCCCACAATAAAAATACATTACTTTGCCTTGCACTTTGTTTACCATAATACAGTTCTGCTTATCTCAATATATATAGAGGTCTGCATATGGCTTGACAGTACACAGACACTTGTGGTCAATGGCCGTGAGAACTGCATGTATTCATTAGCGAAACAGTCTTATACTTCACTCAGTAGAACATGCCATCTAAGAGTGTTTTTCCTCATATAATTTGCTATTAACTGAAAAAAATGTCATTTGAAAAAAATGTCATTTGAAAAAAATGTCATTCAAAAAAAATCTCAAGAATACTTAGTAGGTCATAGCATTCTAGATTTATCATCTAATTAAGGTTTTCCTCCACAAAAGGGTATGTCTTTGGGCTTCGCTTTGACTCATCTAATGTGCAATAAATGTATTACTGAGGGTTTAGACTTGCTTCACTTTTGGTCTCCTGGTGATTTACACTTGAATCTGCATAACAGCACCTAGGAGACTGTTTCAGAAATGCAATTCCCAACACAAGTCTAAAAAGTGCACATGAAGTACCTCACTGTAACCTTATACAGACACATCTGTTCACCTTAGAATTGTCTAATTTGACCTTTTGAATTTAGCTGGTTTTCTTGATATTCACCCAGTGCTCAGTCCAATGAGAAAAACATTTTGGATTTCTCACAATGTACATCTAGAGATGAAATGTCATTTCTCTGGGGGATGATCAGAACATGTTTAGTGTTACACTTGCATTAGTTGACACATGAGTGCTGATTAGATGAAAAGGTCCGCAGCCGTCCTAAGCTGACAGTATACAACACAGCGCAGGTACTAATCATGCTTCCCCTTCAGCTTGGAGCATAGAAATAAGTGAAGAAGAAAGAAATGAGGAGCAAACTATCCAAAATCTGAAGGGAAAAAAAAAAAAGGAAGATCTCCGACAGCCCCATAGCCCACAGAATCAGTATCCACATTCTCAGTACTCTCCTGACAGTTTGGGGTTTTATTTTTCAGAGGCAACAGGAATGGAATCAAAATACTGTGAGCCAGTATTCTGGATTTCCCAGTGAAACTTCCCTACAGGAAGCCAAAGTCTACCTGCTAGGTGTGTTCAGAAGATTTTGGCAAATCCTGAGATTTTTATTAACCTGTGTCCCACTGTCTCGCAGCTTTTTCTTCCAGAGGACAGGAAAACTGACTCACAGACAACAGCAGAGAAGTTTTCACTTTTCACAAGATGTGGAAGGCAAGAAAGCACCCCTTTTAATTTGGTTAGGAGTGGACTGCTGTTAAAGCCACAACATTACAGTACCGTTACTGAAAAGGCAGTTTTGCTGATATGCAGATAAATCAGAGGCTTTTCCCTTGAACAATGATCTCCTTCTTTGGAATGAGCATATGTATGGGAAGGAATTGGATAGTTTTGTCCATGCAAATGGTACTGATCCCACAAATGGAACTCATCTAGCAAAATGCGCGTGTGTTCCCTTACTTTCCCTTCCCCTGAGCTCATCCGTGTGTCACACAAGTACTGCACGAACGAGGCGGACGACATCTCTGTCACAAACCAACCTGGTACTTGAGCGTTTGGCTGCCTCAAGATGCCACTAAACTGCTGCAGCCAAAATCATTGTGTGGGAGAAAGGAAATGCTTTTGTTAATCAGGCTTAGACACAGCAATACCGTCATAATAATAACAACAGCCACCTTCTTCAGCCTTTGCCAAAGCTTTTATGAAGGACCATGTACAACTATGCTGGGACCAAGTGGCTCAAGGGTCCATGTGCCAAGGTAGAAAAATATGTAAAGGTAGGTAGAAATGTGGCAGTCAGGTAAACAGGAGACATTATCTCCCTTCTGGTATGGTCCAGGGCAGCTACACCGCATTGCTGGTCTCACTGCATGGGGCAGAAGCTAAGGCACCTCTCTTTTCCTCAAAAGTCTGTATCTTTGATAAATAAAAAGTCATCCTTGTCAAAGAATTTTTATCATGTTATACCTAACGTGTTAGTGAACTGGATGAGACACTAGAGCTGCCTTGCCTTTGTTAGCATTTATAGTGATATAACTGCCCTTTTGGCAGCAACGTTCCTCCTTTGGAAGAGCTCATTCTCATTCTTTGTGCATCACTAATGGCTTCAGCTCACTGAAGAATGGATCCAACCCACTGGAATCAGTTTTCAATGATGCAAAATGCAATCAAATCAAGGTACTGCCCTAGGATATCAGCTACAGAACAGATTATAAAAAAACTTTCAAATTTTAATTTCAGTACAGTAAAGTGTTTTATGAAGGTTTCTCTAGGTGCTCCTGCAGAAAACAGTCAATGTAATATGATTCCTACCAATCTTGACAACTTCTTACAAAAAAAGCCCACAATCAGACAAACCCTATGATGTCCTTTCACCATCTGCAAAAGCTGAAAACATCAGTACACTTTACAGATGTGACTGCAATTCCTTGAATATCCCAGAAAGCTGGGTTATAACACTCATAGCTTTAAAAGTAAATACACTAGATGATTTGTTATTAAACATATAAAATATAATGGTATAGGTAAGTATGAGCTAAGAATTTTCTTTTTTTTTTTTTTTTAGCTAAAGATTCTTCAATGTAAATTAAGCAAGAGATGACCATGTGTGGCTGTGTGAGACTGCAAGACCTCCCATTCTGTGAATTCTGAACAGGAACGATACACTGAGCATTGCTTCACTTTAAATGAAACAAAAAAAGCCAACGTTCCCCATGGAACAAGTAATATGAGCAAAGGTCTCTACAAGTCCCTTAATGATGGAACAAATCTTTATACTGCAAGCCATAAGGATGATTGAATGGCTCCTCTGTAAAACGTGAAAAGATATACAGGGGAAAATATTTTAGAAGATGCCATACTAAATTAGGAGTTTCACGCCTGTGAAGAAAATCTGAGGAAAATCTGTCTACAGGATAGATTTTCACTTTATTACAGTAGAACTAATTATACATTCATTAAAAACAATGACTGTTTTATAAAATGTGGCTCCTTCTGCTGCATTTTTCTCGTAATGAACTCAAGCAGATCTAATGTTAATATTAATGTTTTATACATAAAAATTAGGAATAAAATATATATGGGATACAAGCCCGCTTTTGCTTAAATTATTTGACAGTACTCTAAGGAATGAAGACCTGTGTATATTTTGGCCGTACAGACTAACTGAACTTAAAATACTAATTCTTGAGCTTTCCCAGAAAGCTATACCTCATAGTACCAGTATAATACCTAACTTAACATTTCACTAAAATTATACGTCTGTTGATTTAAGTAGCTGTTCTTATTATTTAAGAATTCATCATAAAGAGAGCTTTTCAGGAACTACTTTTTTAGTTGTTTTGCAGTGAAAATATTCTCAAGTGGAGATTTTTTTCAATATTGCACAATTAAATAAAATTTTATACTCTATGCATCTCATTTTCATAAGGGAAATTCGTAAATCATGCATTTATTAGACAATATTGTTCTATTTTTTAAATTACCATCAAATTACATACGTCTGGTAACTCCCTTTGAAGTAAATGAGTAACATTTATTCTCAATAAAGCTTTCATTTTAACTAGGCACATTAGATATCATTAGTACAAATTCATTATAAATTATACTTCAGATTTCATACAGAGTTATTTACCCAGCCCTTTTTTATATTTGAAAGTTAACTAAGATAATATTAGTTTTAGTAAATGCCCCGCAGTTACCCAGATTTTAATATTAAGTTATTTTTCCTTGTTTTCTATTATATTCACAAGGCACAAATAAATAACCTAGGTTTATTTCACAACTATTAAATTAAGTTCTATATTTATTTTCATTCTAATGATATATCTAAATTCATAAGTATAATTTAAAACGATGCACTAAAAACTACTATTTTGAAGGCGACTAATTATTTTAAAAGGTACATGAATTCTAAATAATTGCCTAATTATAAATGAACGTAACGTCGTTTTATATGATCCTCCTTTAAAAAGTGATTTCTGCTTAATGTACTGCTTTCAGGTTCCTGTGTTATTGTTGCGGTACCTACACCCATCGCGTTTAGTAAATGCGTGGAACGACCCGCCGGTTTTGCTCTGCCCGCAGCCTGGATCTGAGAGCGGCAGGGCGCGGGGGCGCCC
>NW_010555089.1:7978-20517 GCF_000687285.1 Phaethon lepturus | reverse complement strand
TGCCAGCCGCTGACGTGTCCGGTTTGCGGGGCCGAGCTGTCGAGCACAGCACGCTGAAGTACACAACCAAAGGAAAGAGCAGGACACGGCGAGGAAGAAACCTGAGTCTTCCGCTGCCAGCAGTACCGCCCCGGCCGGGCAGCTGGAGGAGGGTGCCCACACCGTACTGCCGCGCCTGCACGCCCCGGATCTTGCCACCCCTGGGCTTCCTCAGAGGCTTCCTCCGAGCCGGCCAAGACCCACCTCCACCAGGGCATTAATCCGGCTTTGACCCCCCAGCCACCTTCTCCCCAGCGGCGAGGCGCAACCTCGTGCCGGCCTGCAGGGTCGGCGAGCAAAGGGGGTCAGCGATGAGGCGATCCCGGCACTCCACGTGTTGATGCTGCACCAAGCACAGCTGGGCTCCCCGCCACGGCCGCGCGCCCTCCCTTTGCCTCCATCACGCCTGCACCTGCACCGCGGCCCTGAACGGGAAAAAACAACGAGCAAGGAGCGGGGACAAGGGAGCACAGAAGGAGAAAGAACTCGCGCAGCCTCTGCATGGGCTGTAATTTGGGTTCAAGTAGCTCAGCACCCATGTATAAAAGAAGGAAGCGTAACTGAGAACAAATTGCCAGAATTTTTCTGTCAGAAAGTTTTATGACTTTTTTTTTTTTTGCCATAGAAATGGCAGGAATGAATAATATCACTGAAGCAGGAACAAGAGAATAGATGCGCAACATGACCCTTATAATTAAGTTAAAGGATGCATATGGCAAATCTAATGAGGGAAAAAGTGCATTCATGATTGCTTTACCTGTTATCCTTAACTATTTGTTCTTTTTGTTTACATTTAGATAATTTCCCCTTCCTGCCCACCCCAAATTAGGTAGGAAAGAGGATCCAGTGTTCAAGTAGGAAGGGAAGTTAGAACTCCCGCTGTGCCTGCAGCTAGAAAAGCAGTATGAAAGAGGCAAAAGAATTCTTGTGCTCTTAAAAACAGCAAAACAGCAAAACAGCAACAAAGGACAAAACAACCTTTTCCCTTTGCCTCCCTTTTTCAATCTTTGTTTCAAATGGGCAAATCACTTCAAAATTACTGTTCTCAAACAATCGCCAGACTTGCAAGATTTATTCTCTCCTCTGAAAACAGAAGAAAATATATAGAAAAGCTCAATATGAAATGTAACATGGTCTGATTTTCAAAAGCTGTCAACAGTCACAATTTCTGAGATCTGCAGGTGTTTAGCAATTAAGTATAAAACTTCACTCAGCTTTATTAACCCATTTGTTATAGTTTTAAAAAGAATTTATAAAGTAATAAATACAAAGATCTGGAAGTTGTAGAAATAAGGCGGGGAGACATAAACAAAGCTTTTGTCAATTAACATTTTTTTCTTCTATCACACAATTTCTAACCCATTCTTGCTATAGACTTGGCCAATGTTTTAGTATCTTGTAAATCAAGACTGATTTGAATAAGTCTTCCCACCAAAAATTGAGAACAACTGGTATGTGACCAGTCAGGAAATTAAAAAAACAATGAATCAAGTCTCCATGTGAAATACAAGGTAGGACTTCATAACATTATTTCATTGAACCTCAGTTACAGGAAGATCAGTTTTTCTTCTTTTCTTAGGGCAGTATAATTAAAAAAGTTGGTATAAGTTCATCTCCTATACAAGCTCAGCAATGTTGTTATTTTCACAAGAAATCACAATGGATGCCAACAACTCATGATGATAGTGTTTCACTTTTACCTGCGCTACTATTATTTGGCATATGCAAGCCTTCCATTAGCACATTTGAAAAAACCAACGTTTTCTGTTACAGACTCATATCTAAAGGCGGTAGGACTCTCCTCTCAGTGCCCTGAATTACCTCTGGAAAAACCCACAAGTGATAACTGACTCATTCGTGTAGTTGTTGCCAGCTCAGAGGCTCCCTGCACATCATGACCTGCGGGGAATCAAAACTACCTGTGGTGAGAAAAGCCTTTATATCACTATGAGTCTAAGTCTATATGCTATTTTCATTAAGTCGCTTTCCTTAGCTGCTGTTTCACCACATCTCTCAGGTTGGCTGTGGCCCACTTTCAACATGGCTGCTTCATATGACCTGGAATAGTGACACTGAAAGCTCGTCCTCCTAAAAAAGCTCTTGTATTTTTATAAGAATTCCCGTTGCTTATGGATTATTTAATGTCTCAGACTTTTTAATGTCGATTTATTTTAAAAGGGAATTTAAGAGACAGCCAAACAAAAGTGTTCAGAAAATAACAACTTGACTAATGTCAAATGCCGGGATAACACTAACCTTACTGTTACAAATTAACTTATATGCATTATAAAACATAACTGAGAAAATAATGTAAAAAAATACTGTAAGACAAAGTAAAAACAATACATAATTAATGCCATAATAAAAGAGCAATATGGTGGAAAACTGTAATGGAACTAAATACAGCACTGTGAAATGCAGCCCATAAATGTGCATAAAATATGCATAAAGGTGCAACTGCTCTTAGCCTGGCTGCACAAGGGAGGATTTCATGAAGTGACTAATGGTTCACTTGTTCCATCCCGTAGTCTAGAAAAGTACTGAGAGACAGAAATTTTATTTGTCACTTGAACCATTGGTATTGACTGAAGGAAGAGAAAAACAGCAGGGAAGTGGTAAGGGGAGGGTGGGGGGAGAGGGGCTGCCAAGAAGGCTGAAAGAGCATACAAACTACTGCAGTCAGCAGTGGAAAGTTTTATTGGATCATCATTTATTCATACCGTGGTCGTACGTAAGTACCATAATCAGGGATCAATGCCCTGTTGTGACAGGCTCTCTGGAAACATTTTTATTAAAGGTGGTACAACCGCCTAGTTTTATTTGGTGGATTTTCAATGCCATGCTAATTACTCTTCCATGTACAAATCATCTACCTGAAGATGCAAGAGAAGTGTTGGATGGTATTTTTGCTCTCTAGTATTTTAGGATAATATGCAGTAGTAGTTGGGGTTTTTTTTAATTAATTAATTTAGTAATTATTGCCCAATGCCATGAAAACATTATGAGAAGAGGTACAAACTATATTTTTAATTACAGCCACTGTTCAGAATCAGGGCTGTACGGTGTCCCAAATACACACTGAGTACTGTTTTCTACAAACATCAGTTTACTCAAGGACTCTGCTACACATGCCAGACTTGGATATCCTTTCAAACACTGAGCATGAGACTAACAAGAGTTGAGTTTTACTCAAGGAGGACAATGAAGATTTCTGAGACTAAATTGCCTATGTTCTGTTGGGCTTGTCAGTACTGAAAAGATAATTCATGATCCCCCTTTTTGAGCTGCATCCATCTTCCTTCCCTTTGGTTATTTGCCCATTGGCATAGACAGACACCTGATTTCACACACATAAAAATGGGATGCACAGCTATCTATCTGCCTGAATTACTTGAAATACTGATCGTATATAATTTTGAGAACTAATAGCTGAGATTAAGAGTATTTTACAGAGCTTCTGTTCCAAGCTAAGATGATGCTATACAGAATCATATATGACTGGTTTATGTTGTATTCTTTTGAAAAATATTTATATTTTTCAGAATCATAATATGACATGTTCCTAACCAACTCAATGTACAAGCTGTGTGTTAGATCCCCTTGCTGAAGCCAGTGTATGAACAGAAAGAGAAACAGATTTTGTTTTAGGATTAATTATGGGAGAGTGAGCACTTGAAAAGAAATGTAGGCAGAAAAGTTATCTTGAGTACTAGGAAAAACAAAGTCATATCACTGAAGACGGTACAGCACATTTCCTATTGCTTTACAAACACGCTGCAACACCCTAAACAATTCAAAGCAATAATTTAAAAGGAAGATGACTGTACTATATAGAATAATATGACAAAGGTAGAAAACCTGGCTTCGACTAGGATTAATCATGCTTCTCAAACCCACTATGATTATTTGAAATGGTAAACAAAACAGTGGATAAAGAAGCAGCAATGAATATGATATGACTCTTGAAAGGCATTTGATAAGGTTCCTCACAAGAGGCTATTAAGGAAATTTAGTAACCACAGGGTAAGAAGTAAATTCTTGTCAGTGATTAAAAGCTGGTTAAGCAAGGAATAGGAATAAATAGCCCATTCTCAGTATAGGAAAGATTAATAGTGGGATACCCTAGGGACCAGCAGCAAGGCCAATATTGTTTAATATATTTAATTATAATGACAAATGGGCCAAAACAAAATCCAAAGTTCTGAATATTTCTGAATGCAGGAAGGTTTGAAATCAGGACTTGGCACTCAAAAGTCATAGCTCAGACTCCTTTCAACAAAGTGGTCAGAAGAAAATTGGGAGGAACATCACAGAAGTACAGAAACTTAATGCACCTGGTCCCGAAAATGTAACATTACATGAAACACACTATCCAAAAAGTCTGTATTTCAGCAATGGCTGATGTTACTTAAATATGTGAGGTAAATTGCTTTAATCATTCGGGATGATACTGACTAAAGATAAGCTCTTCAGATTACTGCCCCTTCTTGACCTAAGCATTCAGTTAAGTTCAGGACACTGTCAGGAGAGGAAATTTCTTCTCTGTTCCCCTTCTCTGAAGACATTGGTGCAATCCTTCTTTCTTCAAAGGCATGTGCAAAATGTTTCTTAAACCCTTTCTTCCTCGGTTTATAGAGAAACAATCCTCTCAAGCTCTTTTGTTCATTCATTTATTTGTTTAGGGCCAGATTAAGAGCATACGGGGTCGAGGGTGTGGGTTGGATTTGTGTTTGGTTTGGGTTTTTTGGGGGAGGCTGTTGCTTTTCTTCTGTCTTTTCATCAGTTTCTTTCATTTTCTTGTCATTTCTTTGGAGACACAAGCTTTCACAAAACACCACCAGTCAAATCAATGACTGCAGATACTTTGTGCCTTTTTGGATTTGGAAGAATGTAATTGAGAAAACTGTAATAGAAAGAAATATAAGGGTAACAAAAAAAAAGTTTATAGTAACTGAGTACAACTTTTCACTACATATTTTAAATTAAATTTGTGGTGCAAAAGGCAAGGGATAGAATTCAGTGGTCTTGATAGACTCCTAAGACTTATGTTCTCGTTGCACTTACAGTAAATTTATTAATACTGTCTTCTCTATCTTCATGAATTTCTGTAACTTTTGTGTGGAACTGTTACGACAGTTTAAATTACAGAGTACATATAAGCAGTCTATATTTTGCACACCCTCTGGACCAACACAGAGAAGTAAATTCTATAATACATTATTAAAAACATATCTTCTCTCTATTGATACATCTGAGATGGGATGCAAGAAGTAACATAGGTGCATATGTGAAATTAGTGAGTTGTATAACAGGTCTCACTTAGCATGGATTTATTGTGAAATCCTATCACTATATGCTGCATACTGGAACTTATTGTATCCTAGAACATAATATTTCAGCGATGAATGAAAAGAATGGAGGAAATCTAATTCTTCACAGCTCAAGAGGGCTCACTGGCATTAGGAATTTAATTTGGCTGGATCACTGGGAGGAAGAAGGGAAAGCTGCAGGACAGTATTGAGAAGTGGAAGAAAAAAAGAAATACAGTCCCTTACTCTGGGCAGTACACAGCTCAGAAGTTGGAAGGAGTGTGTGTGCCAGTATCTAAAAGCAGCAGAGAGTGGGAGCAGGTTATAGAAGATGAAGCAGCTATTCATTTCATTGTTTGTCTTTTTTTTCAACCATAGTTGAGAGAAGCATGATTAAGAAAAAACAGGACCTGCACCCATAACCATAGAAATCTATCCAGAAAAGCGAAAAAGTGTTTGCTGCCTATATATTTTCATTTTTAATAAAATACTCTACATAATAGAAGACCCCTGCCCAGTTTAGCAATGCACTTAAAATTTGCAGAGAATTCTGATGTTCCAATGAGGACAGTGAGTGGATATGCTATATTGCACATAGTGGAAATTACATTTACCTGTGTCTATGCACAACTGCACTGGTAAATAAAAGGCAGTTTTTTCTAATACAGACTAAAATAGAGCAAGGAAGAGCAAAAAGTGCAGCAAAGTCTGCAAAGCTACCTCTTTAGAGCCTGGATCGCTGTCCTACAAAAGCAGTTAACAACAGTATGTTAATCGACACACAACATCACAAATTAAAATTGACAAGTAAAGGACTGAAATATCTCTGAAAGGGATCCTGTTGTACATTGGTTTTGGGCATTCATAGAAAATTAGATGTAAGGAGTCACCTGCAGCCATGTAATTATTATAAGAGTCATTAGGACCAAACTGCTAATTTAATGATTACAAAATCCCTGTGCATAAGGAGCTTTCTTGGTCAGCAAACCAATCACTTGCATATTTCAGAGAAATATTTACTTACTTGGAGGTCAAAAAATAAGTTTTTGCTGCTTTTTATAAATTCCTGTTACCTATACAGGAACAACACAGAGACAGTATTTGGGATGGCATTTATTTTTTGTATTCGTCTCCTTCCTTCATGGGCCATTGGGAAGAAGAGGATGGTTTCAAAACTCCTGTAAAACTTGCTCTGCTGCATCAAGCCCATTGATTACATTCTGGGTTTCTACCTGCAAAAACCAGGAAGGGTCTGATGCACAGGCCATCACTGAAAAGGGTCAAAGACGTTTGTCTCATCTGCGGTGCTCAATTTTGTAACTTCACGCTGTAGCATTTGAGCTGATAGAGTTAATATTCCCTGTGCCTCAGCTTTTTGGCCATACTACGCTGTCATGCTCAGTTGGGGTCTTGCTCTCTAGCGTTGTGCTGTGGCATGGAGATATATAGCTAGCAGTAGACACCAACGCCCTTAGCCGAGATGAAAAATTGGAGGGGAGCTGAGTTGCACAGTATATACACTCTATTAACGAAATTTTTTTCATTTGTTTGATACTATACAAAGAAAAAATCAGCTGTCAGTTCTTGTTTTGGTACATGATAGTAGTTAGTTCAGTGCAAACTAAATTGATAATTTAAATCAGTTTAGTAATTTTTGCATTAGAGTAGGGATACTATATTTCATCATAAACAAAAGAGCTACTTTACTTCAAAAGTACATTACAAGTAACCATAATAGCCCCTCATTTTATTAAATGAATCTTGAGACAAAGCACTAAGCTTTGTGTGTCATCGTACTTAAGTCTGCAGGGAAATGACATACAAGCTTTCAACACCTTAAGGAAAATTAATTACATAAAATATAACAGACCAAATGGTCAAGCATAAGGAGTAGCATCAGCAGTATTGACAAGCTGCTATATAGCAAAATTCTCCCATTGCCTCTTTGTTCAACTAACTATACTATGTAATTATAACAAGCTCTCTTGAATGTCATCATTGCATGTTGAGCTGCTTAAGGTCTTTTACTAATTGCAAGTCACTCCCATGGATCTCACATAGGGATGACATCACTTCTCAGTGAAGAAGATTGGGGTAAAGGCATGGAGTCATGCTCTTTTTCTACATTTCTAATATTTCTGTGGATTTTAAATTACTACTTAGTTCAATTGATGCTTTCATGTGTTATTAGGGATTTAATGGATCCTCGTTTCTCTGTTGATTACACTTGAGGTAAGATGCAGGAGATTCTCAGCAGAAGGTGTGTTACTCAACAGCTCTCTGTCATTAGTGATTTGCTAGTGAAAACCTTAACAGCACATTTTTTTGCATGTAGTTCAGTGTTCTCTCTTCAAGTTTGAAACTCAGACATTGCGTACAAAAATACTTGTTCATTTTACATGTCAGTTATCTTTTCAAACACTAATTGTTTGTTTTCCTCCTCCTTTCTTCAGAAATTGTGCATCTGCTGAGAATACTGTGTGGGCAATAATCTATATAGGTTATCCTTTGATGGGTCAGGATCCACAGTATGCAGTTATTTAGAAATTTTTAGAACCTCTCGATCTGCATCTTTAGATATAATTTTAGCAAGTAAATGTTATACCTTTGCATGCATAGAAGTAAATACTCCCATTTCTGATCATTGGGACAAGTCTTAAAAAGGAAGATTTTACAGAGTTTTAGTAGTTTTGCATCTGGTCATTCTTGAGTCAAAAGGTAATTTTGGTGCATTTTGAATGCAGCTGTCATGGTTGCAGTGTGCTTTATCAATAAACAGTCAGGACTACAATCAAAACAGCCAACTTGGACCAAAACAGACACCCTTTTGATTCAACAAGAACCAGATCGCAAATAAGAATAGAAAAAGAGAACTGGAAGCACTAGCCTGGGTCAGAAGCCAGAAGATGAATGAAATTAATCCAGCTGCTATCGCATTTAAAAGTCAATCTCATATTTTTTGGTGCTAACTCATTAGTTTTGACTGCTTACATTATCCGTGACTATGGAGTCATCTGGGAATCGGACATATCAAAGATTCAACTTTGGATCTTTTTCCCCTAGACACTAACCTACTTCTGCAGGCAGTGACACATAGCTGCAGGTGTCACACCTGTATTCACCATCCTCGCTTTCTTCTGGCACCCTTTGTGCTGCGAAGTGTCAGTCTGGTTCTGCTCACTGGCTTTTGCCTCAGGACCATATTCTTCACCACCGCTGTCCATCTGTAGCTACCATCTCCTTCAGGGGACTGACTGGCAGTAAGTACTGTCTTCCCTAATGACATTTATTATCAGGTAACTTCCAGGACAATAACTGGGGGTGATGGGGAGGCTGCAGAAACACACTCAAAGCTTGATTCTAGTTTCTTTTCATTCTTATTTACAGAAACATGTTTAAAAAATATAATCACGACGTTACAAAATGTAAGAAACCTGCCTGTGTCCACATCCTCTCTTGCTCAGAGGCTAGGTCCAGCAGCCAATACACCTTAAAGTGTCACAAAATAACTCGAGACAGAAGTATTTTTGTGGCCCTGTACTTATCCACCTCACTTAAAAGCTGACAGGTAATGAGGAAGAATACATTTTACACTGGTCAAGAAATGGGAACTGCTAGGAGCCCTGCACATACGATACTCCATAGGTCCTGACAGCATGGACAGCTCTACAAACTTTTGTAATTCAGGCAGAAATTCCTACAGCTTTGCTTGGAATAGAGTGCAAATATAATGTTATAAGGAAATGTTCAACATTGGTATATGCAGATGTTCTAAGGAAAAAAAAAATTTTTTTTTTTAGAGGAAAATGTAAGTATAGCCTTACTGTTCCTCATATGATTTATTGCTGCTTTGTATCTTTAGGATAACACAAGTCCATTTTGTCGCTCTATTTGATGGCACCGTTTTTTCCATGTATGGTTGAGCATAGAATAAACAGGCTCATAACTGTCAGCACATAAGTCACTGCCAGTGTTGCCTTGGGGTCACATTAACTTAGATACCTAATTTTTCTTCTTTTATAATTTTTTTAATTAATAGATTTTCTTACATGTATACATTTAGCATGGTCTTGTTTAGCTGACATGGTCTCCTTTTGGTGTTTCCCCTGTGGCTGCAGGAGAAAGATTGATGAATTACAATTTGATGAAGGTAGTTATGGTAGCAGAAACTGAGAAATGGAATATTTGCAAAATGCCAGAGGTGAAGGAGTAGGATACACATTATTAAAGTTGCTACAAAATCAAAGCTGTCAAAGCAACAATAGCAGTATAAGAGAAATATTCAAGCAATGTTGGCTTCCCCAGAACATCCAGTGGTGCCATGAAGCATATTATTTAGGCATGTCTGTTAGGACTACAGGAGGTTTGGAGTGGTTATTTTTCTCACTGACTACAAAAAACATATGTTGAACTATAAACATTTTTTGCTCCAGGAATTTCACCCAGGACAACTGGGGATTGCCATTTCCTAATAGCATTCACAGTGCAAACATTTACAGCAGCCTACATAATGACTGACTGAATGGAAGAAAGGCAAAGAACGTGGAGACCAGACCTGGAGAAATGAAGTGCAGCACAAGAACCAGAGAGAAACTGACTTAGCGTAGTACTGAAGTAAGCAGGGTGTAAAGGTTGTCTTTAATACAAAGCACATTTCATTGTGGTCAAACATGTACAGTCAGACTTTTGGAGTATTGGTGGCAGAGTCACCAGCCCCTGAAGTAAGAAGGGGAAAAGGAACAACTAGAAACCAACTTAGTTCTTAAATATAGTCTTAAATTAAAAAAAAAAGAATTACTATCTTTTTCTCTTTTGTAACTTTGTTTCCAAATTTGTTGACAAGAATTTAATGCTTTGCTAGAAGAGGTTTGTTTTCATCTTTAAGATTAGAGATGATAGGGGAACGTGTCCAAAACACATTATTCCTTTGGAGGCAAAGGAAAAACCTAAATGAAGCTCTGTGCGTGCAGACAAAACCCTGTGGGCAACTCTAAGACTGGAGAATCTCAGGAGACAAACATCATCTAGCATCCCTCTGGCAGAAGGTGGGTAGGCAAGGGGGAGACAGTTCCCATACAGGATAAACTTATGTTGTTCTTTTTTTCTGTCTGATATGAATAGCTATTGAGAAAGAATTGAACTGTATTTTATATATTCCCTTCAGAAGAAGTACTAAAGGGAATAGCAAAAGAGAGTGATGACTGCAAGAGGAAGGAAAGAAAAATATTAGAAATGAAATTATTAAATACGAATGGTAGAAGGAAAAGCACAGTGAAAACTGCTTTTGAGTTACTTAAAGATGTCAGTATGAAGCAGGGGCTACAGAAGAATAAAACAGGCATGTTTTCAAAAGGAGAACACAGAAGCTGCTGAATGCTTCTTCCCTGTTTGTAGTTCAGATCGAGCAGCTTTATCTGCTAGCCCAGGGAAACAACACCTTCCTGACATGGAAAACCTCAAAAGGTGCAGGACGAGGCTGTAGAGCAGTGACAATGAACAGATTTGGTGTTTGGTGTCACATTTACTGTCGAAAGATCCATGCCTTATTGCTCTTTTGCGCCAGTCCAGATCTCTGACAGTGCTAAAGTTGACACTGTTGCCAATGGTTTGCAAGAAGGCTGAGAGAAAACTGACAAAAAAAATTTCAGCAGAACCAGGTGAGATTTTACGTGATTCCAGCTTTTGTCATAAACCTGGAACTCAGACCAGATTTGTCCAACGATGTTTTCAGTGACTCATGCCAAATGTTCAACTTGAACTTTTTTCAGTGAAACAGGTAACATATGGATTTGTTTATGCGTGGACTGAGGAATGGATTGATTTTGACTTAGAGATTCAAAATAAAAAAAATAAAAAACCCCAAACCACAGCAGGTACAAAACGTACAGCTGCAATCAGAACCACACTAACAAAGGACTCACACTCAGGAAGACAAACCAAATATTTTCCTCTACTGTGTAGTTTTCTAAAAGACATTTACTAAGTAATGGTGATACTTAACGTTTAAACATAGCCTTTACTGTTTTACATTCCACCTTTTCTCTCCATCCAACAGTGAAATAAAGGATTTCAGGTTTAGCCCTGGAATCAGCAGAATTATTCCAGTCACATTGCCAGGTTAGTGGCTTACCCGTTCCCCCCCAGTGCAGAGATTGGAGCAGTGCATTTGTTTCCATAGTGACAGGATGATGTTACAGAAGGTGGAGGTTTCCCTGCTTCAAGGAGAGAGTTGGGCTGCAATGGAGAAAGCCCTTCGCTAATGACAGTGAAGGGCCTTCAGGGAACGATCAGGTACTAGAACTTCTCCAGGAGTGCTTTGCTTTTAATGTTGTCCTGCCATAAAAAGTTGATACGTCAAAGTTGTCTAGAAATACCTAATCTTAATGGGAGTTTGGGCACCAAAATCATTAGGGTTCATTTTTCAGTTTATCTAAACAGAAAAATAAAAGATGCCAAGCATTAAGTTTTTCATTAAGACTTTACCTATATATGTATAAATACATTTAATTGAGAAAGTTTTTTTGTTTTGTATTAAATGAAGTTTTTATGAACACAGCAAAGTAACATCCCTAAACACAACGTACTAGCACTTTTGATATATGCTAGGCTATTTATGTCCCCATCTGTTCAAAAGACACTGTCTGATCCTTTATTCCTTCAAGTTCTTTATTGTCTCCTCATTATGTATCCTTGACACTACTAGCTGAATTTGGACACTGAAATATTTCTCACATTTTAATGCAGTCTTCATGTTATCTGATTTTTGCATTCATTTTCCCTGAAGGCTTTAGCAGACACAGTGGCCATCTCACTGAAAGCAAGGTTTGGTACTAGTAAACAAGTTTCAAAAGCTATCTGAAAACAAAGAAATGCTTATTGTTTATCTTCTGTGTTCAAGCTCATTGAAACCTTATTCAGTAGAGTGCAGTGATTTGAATCAGGAAATTAAAATTAAACTGCTCCTACAAACTAATTTAAAAAGGCAATACTAAAGCAAAATCAAAGTGAATTGGTCTTGGTTCCACCCAGTCACCAAATCTGATTTCCTAGTTTCATTATGTAGACTCTATGTCCAGGCAGCTAGTTAAAGGATAAGTTTTTAGCTGAAATAGCAAACTTATTAGGGTCCAGAGGACAGAACTATGCAATAAACAAATCTTTGGAACATATGAAATCCACCTGAGTTTGTAT
>NW_010555089.1:0-7947 GCF_000687285.1 Phaethon lepturus | reverse complement strand
TTCCCATTTCCTGCAGTCTAAAAGCTGTGGATAAAACTCTATATCTTACAAGTCCTCCCACCACATTCCTGGAGTCTTGTTCCAGAACATAGTCTTTTGATTTTTTGACTTACTCAAATCCAGCACATCAAAGGGTGCGAGCTGAATACAGGGATCTCAAGCAAGACACAAAATAATGCCCGGTGACACAATTCTGTAAACATATTAATTACCTGTGTACATAGGTGAAAACTCGAAGTGAAAAATAGTGTTCTAGAATCCATCAGACATGGAGACACTGAGCTCCTGTGCTTACTATCCACAAATTCTCCCCTGTCTTTTACATACAGTATTATCTGTTACAGCCAAGGATATTTCTAATGAGAAAAAAATAGTATATACCCTTACATATTTGCAGGCACTTGTATCTCAAAAAATATTATAAAAGAAAAAGACATCAGTTGTGGAGGAATTATGCCACAAAATAGTAGTTCCTGGTACTGTAAAATTTACAACGTCTATTCTCTACCAAAAAAATGGATACTTCAAAACTAAACATGTTAAGTTATGCTCTGTATTACATAAAATGTATAAAATTGGAAAGCTACCCCAGAATTCTAACATAACAGTGTTTTAAGTATGACAAAAAAGTAACTTCAAAGACCCAAATCATACTTGGAACAGTTATTCCGCAAAAGCAGAGGATGGGGTTTAAAGTGGGATTTAAAGTTTCTGTTGTAAAACATCATTTTCTCAATTACTGAACATTTACATGTGCAAAGAAATGTATCTTTGTAGTCTTCTCTGGATTCTAGATCCTATTAAAATCCAATCTCAATTTTTATCTTTCCAAGCAGAATCTTTTTCTTGTTCAAAGGGAGTAATCTCAGGATGAAAATTCTCCAAATGGAAATGGATTCAAAACGTGCATGGCACTGGTTTCTCCAAAACTCACCAGCTTTACAGTATTTTTAGTCACTGTAGATCTGATATGATATGGTATGAAATTCCACCTGAAATAACAGGCTTTGGAATATATTTATAGTGATATTTCTGTAGTTCTTAGTACTTCTGCACTACTGAGGCTGTTAGACAAAAAAGAGATCGCAGCATGAAAGCAACCTTCTTCCTTCTACCAACTCTCCTTCACCAGAAGCTCTTTAGTGAAGTCAGTCCAAGCATTTAACTACAGTTCTATCTATCCCAATGTTCCTGCCTAGAAGCTGGAATGCAGTAACAATGATAACCCAGAGCTAATGCTGAAAACGTGGCTTTTTTATTTTAAACAAAAAGTTTGGGGGTTTTCTGCAGGCATTCTAGTTTTGCTTTCATACATATATGTAAGTCAAGAATGTCAGTGCACGGAATACAAGTGCTCCTTTTGCAGGAGGGACATATCTTTGCATGAAATAATTTTAAAGATCATACTGTGAAGAGAACATGGAGCGTTATTCCCCACAAATAAACGTTCATAACTATTCTTAAAATTAGTAAGGAAATAAATTTCATTATTTTCCACTGATTATTTTTGTATTGTTGCACTTGCTGGATCTAATCAGGGGTGGAAGTAGATCTGGGGAGCACTGGAAAAAAGCCAAACAAAGGAGCTGAAGCCCTGAAGTCAGAAATATTAAGTGCCAGGGTCTAAAAAACTAGTGTATTCTGAGAAAACGGTGAACACAATCATGCATACCCAGGAAGTTTCCGAGATGAGGGACCTGTTGGCAACTGCAGCAAACTTCTAGAGGTTTGCTTACAGCTACTGAGGATTATAACGAAGGCAGAAAATTTCCCTGTGGGAAAAGTATTCCTTTAATTCAACTTTGGTTTTAGTGAAATTATCCCAACACATGAAAAACACTTTCCACAACGTGCAAACAATCCCACACAAGAGCATCCCTACGCAATGATCTTTGTCCCACTTGCGCAAGGAAGGGAAATCCCAGCCACCTTCCTTTCCAGGTCCGAGGCACCAGGCTCACTCTGGAGCACTTTATTTCCTAGAGAAGCAGAACACTTTGTCCCTTTCACCTAAACAGCATGTTTGACGACAAGTTAATTCTGCTTAATTGATGACAGCACCGCACAGATTAAATATGAAAACTCTCAAAACAGTGATTCACATTAACTGTGTCAAAACTGATGTACAGGGTGCAGAGGGTATTTTTGCAGAAAATTACAAATAAAAATTATACTAAATGGACAATAGTATGAAAAATTTACTTGGTATTTCTACAGAGGAAAAGCTCTTCAAAGGTTCTAAAATTATTATAGCTATTACAGCTTGTCCTCAAACTAAGATTAAGTTTTTATAACATAAGGAGACAGAGATTATTTGTGGTTTGGCAGCTGAACTGAAAGAGAAAAATGTTCCTCAAAAAATAGTTCAGAGCAAACAAAACTTAAAGTGATTAGGACTTTTGTTGCTGAAAAAACCCAAAAGCTCTCTTTTTCTTGTGTAAACTTGCAAAGGAAATGAAAGGACAGATTCCTATAACAGAAGACAATCTCTTTTTAATAAATAGACTGGTTGGTAACAACTTCCGCCTGACACATGTGAAATATGGTTTCAACACCAGCTAAAGAGAGCTGAACCCACGTTTCTAAAGCACGTGTCCTGACCACCAGCCTAGAGGGTAAGCCTTGACCTTAGATTGTCTGTGTAAACAACTGCTAGAAATTTTATATATTCCTTGTAAGATGTGAGAAAGAGATGCCTTTCCAAATGCATTTTAATTTCCAGTACTTAGGAACCCATTTAAGAGGTAGGTGTACTTGCTTGTATAATCACACACTGGGCTGAAGCAGAAAAAGATTAGGTTTGAACTTGAGTCTTCTACCTTTGTAACTGAAAAAATAGGCATTTGTAGCTGTCCCCCTCCCTTTGACTTTGCATAGAGTATTTACTGATTAAGACAACAAAAAAAATAAGACCAGTCTTCTGAAGGGCTGTAATGATGGCACTGGCTGTTCAGTCAAAGGTACTTTGTCCTGTCCCTGATCTTTAGAATGTTGAACTATTTCAGGTAAGAAAAAAATAGTTGCAGTATTAGAGAGTGGGTAGTGTACATCTTAACCATCACAGAACCTTCTTGGTACGTGAGCTCTAACCCCCTCAGACAGGTGTGGGGGTGTGTGTATATAATGTATATGTGTGTATAATATATATGCATATATATGTATATATACATACATGTGTAAGAACTGACCTTTGATTGTCCACACCTTGAACAAACATGTACCTCTGAACCATTCAGTGAAAGGCAACAGCAAACTGATAACTAATTAAGATATAATCCTTACAGATAATTTTTTATTCAGATAATTCCAAGCAGATGTTGTTACAACAGGGAACGCTTGAAATTCTCCGCAACTTTTCCATTGGAAAACGAGAGAGGAGTCAGATGAAGCTGATCCAACCCTTCACTGACTGTTATGGTTGCCGTTCTAGCCCTTTGAACCTTGGAGCAGCAAAACCAGGCTTTAATGCAGACCAGAATCTGGCTCTAAGCCTTTATGTTTTCAGCAGCAGAAAATAAGATTAATACAGTTTTGAATAAGCATAATGAACTTCATAGGCCTGATAGCTTTTCAAAGCTAGGGCCAAGTAGTTGAATGTAAAGCTACACGTTTCTGCAGTGTGTAGATTCATACAACAGAGGTCTTTACAGAAACTTAAACATTGACAGATAAGATGGAATGCTTTCATGTATTTAATGTCTCTCCTGCCCTGGTAAATGAGAATTGTAGTGCCACAGTTTAACATGCTTGTAAAGAAAACTACCTTATAAAAATTTAAAATCAACTTTATTTTTAAAAATGCAGGAAGAAAGAAATGTTAAATAAACATAAACCAGTGGTATCTAAAGTATTTCAAAGTTATAACAATCTCAGTGTTTTTTTCCTGTCTATTCTCAGCATTTGTAACAGAAGTTGTTTGAAATGCAATTAGTGATAGAAGATTGAAAGGAAAGCTTGACAATTCTGTTCAATAAAAATATTTATTGTCATTTTACTGGTCTGAGAATGTCATGATTTTTCCTTCGGGGCTCAGAATTGCACTTTAATACCTTGATAGATCATAACTGTTAGGTTATTATAAAATGTTGACAGATAAGCCTGTGATTTGTGAAAGCTCCATATGAATTTTACCTTTAATTTCTGTTAACATTTGACAGAGCTTCATGACATTAGAACCACAAAGTTCATTGAAATTCAGCAATAGCTGAGTACCTTGCATACATTTCTCATTTACAGATAACACTTGTACATCTCCTGACACAAAGATTCAAAATGAATCTCGTCAAAAGCTGTAAGAAATACACAGTGTTTTATTTCAAAATAAACCCGAATGCATCAAAGGGCCTCTGTGTTGGTAAATTACTGCAGTTGGGCATAGGGAGGATTTTTAATTGGTTTGCATCTTTCCTGTTCTGACAATGTTATATCAAACACATCAAAAAGTAAATAAATGACTGAGATTGCCCCCAAGGTGGAGTGTCAACAACAGTATTCCTGAAAATTATTACCAAAATCATGAATGGTTCATACAGACTAACAGCTTCTGGATTTTTTCGTCTATTTGTGTAATAAAGTATGGACAAGCTTTGTGAGTTATGAATCAATATTTAATGAAGTCTAGCTTTCATAACTGACATCCTTACTTCTTAACATAATCAGCTATTTGAAGAAAAATATACCAATATTAATATAATATAATAAATAACAAGCAATAAATATTAAGTACACAATAAATATACTAATACTAATGTAATAGTTGTGGTTTTCCCAAAATTTTATGCATTAGTCCTACTTTACTGACTAGGATGAGATATTATTCAAAACTGCTTCTATATCAGTGATTCATGTCAGATGGAGGTAGCCTGGGAAGAAATTATGAGCAGTTTTTAAAAGCTGCATCATATCAGTGCACTCCTTCAGAGATCCCTCAGAGGGAAAGCGACACATCAGGGAGAACAACACTCCCCAGCAACAAATCAGCTGTAGAAGCCAGTAGTCAAGCAGCCGAAGCCTGGAAATTTACAGACCCTCCCTCGACATCTGCAATACAGAGTGGATAATCCAGGCGTCTTTCTGAATATTCTCTTCTCCGTAGAAAGAGCATTTCCATATTCTTGTTCAAGAGCTATTGCAGAGGTTATGATTTGCACCAGTAAATAACCTAATTTACCAGATATTTCTTTGTGAAATCCTTGAGATATTTCTCAAGTACAAGAAAATGTCTAACAAGAATCAAATTTTCTTCATCTCATAGACCCTATTGACTTTAAACTACCATTGATTTCAGTAGAAGATGCAGACTAATGGCAGGTTCATAATTTCATATAATAGCTACATCATGTTTACTACTTCATTTCTAGTTAATTATCACTTTAACAGAACTGGAAGTGAGAACACCATTTTCACCTTTCTAGGTGGGATGAAGTTAATCCCACTCCATAACCTGCTTCATATTTGAAAGTATCAGACAGCTGGTATTCAGATCACAGCAGAAGGTATTTAGTGGAAACAACTGTCAGATTTGATCTATTTAGCATTATTCAGATTTATAACCAAAGGCTTTTAACTGATGTGTGAATTCTGGAGAGACATTTAAATGCCTTTCTGCTATTTTGATTGTTTGTTATAAATTTTTGTCTTTGACAAATCTACAGAAGTGCATTATCTTTTATCATTGTGACCAGGGACATTCTGGTTTTGTTGAGATGTATGCGACTTGGGTTATGTGTTTATCTAAACTAGAGTTATATGAGACATTCCTTCCACAGCCCAAACTTTACTAAGGAGTTCCAATACACTTCTAATGTTTTTGTTCCATCTTCACAAATATTCACATAAGACAGCAGGGAGCTGGGTATATTCTGGTGATAAATACACAGGGTCATTCAACCAAGTACTGAATGTGGATTTTCAAATGCCAAAAGGATGGATCTCTTTCACTTCCCTAAAGTAATAATTTTATTGGCTGCTTTTATGTGAGCAAGTATCTCGTGCTGGGACAAGAACTAATGGTAGCTAATGAAATGTAGTTAATATATTAGAAATTAAATGCAATAGCTTGACAGATGGACCAAGATTTCAATTTTTTGGATGCTAATCTGACTTGATCTTCAAACCTTCTAAAGTTCTGTTACTGGTACGAAATAGAATCTTGTGTAAAAACAGACATGATAAAAAAGAAAAATGGAATGGGTAACTTAATTCAAATGCCAGTCCTTGTTAACTAACACTTTGGCATAAGGAAGGTATTGCGAATGAGCATAAATGAACAGCTCTTTGCAGCAATAAGAATGAACAGTGTGAAATAAGTTCTCTTTTCTTCAGCTTTTTCCAGAACTATTTCAGAGGCAAGTGTCATACTCCTTGATGTTTTCCACTGGAAAAACAGCATGCCAAAGAGAAAAAACAAATCCTGGATACTTATGAACATTATCAGCTGAAGGATTCTTCAAATGAGCATTACAGGGATAAGAAAAAAAAGAAACACTAGTCATTTTTGACAGAGCTGTATGTACAGCTCTAAGTGATTCATCTCTAGATAATCTATTTCAGATAGAAAACTAGTAAGACCTTTCTTTGAAACATAATCTAGTGAGATAGAGATGAAACCATAAAGGTCAGGATACATTCTGGAATTCAGACACATACTGAGGTGCCAAACACATTCAACTGGAGAAATTTTCCTTAATGTAATTCCCATTCCCGTTCCCTAGATCTTTGTGAGGAGGAGTGAAGTGATTCCTGTATTTTCTTATGCTACCACATAGGAAAGCAAGAAAAATCTGTAAAGGTCTAAGAAATGGTATTGAAGTGGGATTTAAGCCACAATTACAGAATAAAAGACTGGGAATAAATATGTGGCTGAATTAAGACCATCAAACTACCTCTACTCTGGAATCAGATACATCATAGGCAAATCATTAGAGCTGTAGCCAAATAAGAATGTATAACCTTTTATAACATGTTCAATAAATTTTAAACCAGGCACATTCTACACAGATTAACTACTTTTTCTATAAAAATTATTTTTAAGTCTATATAAAGGAATTAAGATTAGGATTCTATCATGCTCTGTTTACAGGATTTTCAGAAGATGGAAAGTCACTGCAGTAGCATGGATTCCAGCAACTAGAAGTATTCTAAAGGTAAATATTCAGGGTATTCTGTCGTTACATCCTTCCACAAATAATGTTTTTCCAGGCATTGTGAAAAAGAAGTGATGCACGTGAAATAGCAGCTGGTATCCAGTTATGGCCAGTCACCAACAAAACCATTAAGTACACAAAAGTGTGAAATAAAACTGCATGAACAAACAACTTCTGACAGTGATCTATAGCCCCCTTTCAAAAAGGAAATTTTAGTTGAGTGACACATCAGGAATTGTAATAAAGAATTAGAAGCTCAATACCACAGTCACAAGCTAGATCAATCTTTGTTTCAAATGACAGTTTCTGATTTGAGTCAAACTCTCACTAGAAAATCGAGATAAGTCCTTTTCTCACCAATGTCAGAGAATCAATATTCATGCCATGCGTAATTTTCCAAACAGAAGAGAAAAAATATCTAAGATTGGTACAAATTATGATCAAAGTCTTAGTCTCACACAGTCTTTGAAAAGACCTGGATGTGACTCTTTCTTGATGTCAAAAATGTTGATCCAAGTTCAGACGAACAGGATTAAAACGAAGTCATGTATTGTTTTCTATACCATCCCCATCTTTTATACTCCCTCACAGCACCTATGAATACAGCACTAAACCAAAGACCTTCATGTAAAGCTTTTGACATTGTCCCCCACAACATCCTTCTCTCTCAATTGGAGAGGTATGGATTTGATGGGTGGATTGTTCGGTGGATGAGGAATTGGTTGGCTGGTCACATCCAGAGGGTGGTGGTCAATGGCTCAATGTCCACAAGGAGACTGATGATGAGTGGTGTCCCTCAGGG
>NW_010555088.1:0-1173 GCF_000687285.1 Phaethon lepturus | reverse complement strand
TTCTCCCAAGTAACAAGAGATAGGACGAGAGAAAAAGTCTCAAGTTATGCCAGGGGAGGTTTAGACTAGATATTAGGAAAAATTTCTTCACCGAGAGAGTGGTCAAGCATTGGAACAGGCTTCCCAGGGAGGTGGTGGAGTCGCCATCTCTGGAAGTGTTCAAAAAACATGTAGATGTGGCGCTTCGGGACATGGTTTAGGGGGCATGGTCGTGTTGGGTTGTCGGTTGGACTTGATGATCTTAAAGGTCTTTTCCAACCTTAATGATTCCGTGACTCTGTGATTCAAATCCTAAAGGCTGACTGTATTTAAGACTCTGTTCTTGAAGGTTATGCATTATGTGACATACATAGATAAAAATGCTACAACCAAGGTAAAGGCTGGTCTATACACTGTTCGTCTTTGTTTAACTGAAAGTAGTTTTAGAATAGATCAGATAAGCTTGTGCAGGTTCCACATGATTAGAAATGTGTTGAAATGGTCAGGCATTGGAACAGGATGCCCAGGGAGGTGGTGGAGTCGCCCTCTCTGGAAGTGTTCAAGAAACGTGTGGATGTGGCGCTTCAGGACATGGTTTAGGGGACATGGTGGCGCTGGACTAATGGTTGGACTTGATGATCTTGAAGGTCCTTTCCAACCTAGTGATTCTGTGATTCTGTGATTCTGTGAAATAAGAAAACCTAATTCAAAAATTTATAAATCTACACAAGGAAAACTCTGAAGTTGATATTGTTAAAGAAACAGTTTTCCAGGCATAGAAATGTACAGTGGAGCATATTGACCTTTTGTAGCCAGATTGTACAAGCATGAAGGCAAAGCAGTGATGACAAGGCTGACTATGCACAAGATTGTTTCCCTGCTCTTGTGAAATGATTTTTTCATGTCTCTTTATTTGTGTGTATATGTTATAGACACATACAATGCATACTACTGTATTCCTGTCTGAGAGCTGAGTCACTTCATCAGGAGGGAAACATTCTTTTTATTAAAGACTAATTTAAATAAAGCACATTAGGATATTGAAAGCTTCATTATAAAATGAAACATAAGCAGGAAACATTGGAAAGAGGCACAAATGCTTTAAGTCTTGTGTCGTGGTTTAGCCCCAGCCGGCAACTAAGCACCACGCAGCCGCTCACTCACTCCCCCTCCCACAGTGGGGCGGGGGAGAGA
>NW_010555087.1:377-6922 GCF_000687285.1 Phaethon lepturus | reverse complement strand
GGAGTCCTGCGTCCATCTCTGGAGCCCTCAGTACAGGAAAGAGATGGACCTGCTGGTGAGGGTCCAGAGGAGGGCCACAGAAATGATCAGAGAGATGGAACACATCTCCTATGAGGACAAGCTGAGAAAGTTGGGGTTTTTGAGCCTGGAGAAAAGAAGGCTCCAGGGATACCTCATTGCAGCCTTCCAGTACTTCAAGGGAACTTATAAGAAAGATGGGGACAAACTGTTAGCAGGGCCTGTTGTGATAGGACAAGGGTTAATGGTTTTAAATTGAGAGAGGGTAGATTTTGGCTAGATCTAAGGAAGAAATTTTTGACAATGAGGGTGGTGAAACACTGGCACAGGTTTCACAGAGAGGTGGCAAATGCCCCATCCCTGGCAACATTGAAGGTCAGGTTGGACGGGACTCTGAGCAACCTGATGATGTTGAAGATGTCCCTAGTCACTGCAGGGGGGTTGGACTAGATGACCTTTAAAGGTCCCTTCTAACCCAAACTGTTCTATGATTCTATGATTCTAAAGTTTCCTTTTTTCCTTTTACATCTGTTCTCTGTTTTTCCACGAAAATAAGGAAGTGGCTCTTTTTCTGAGAGGAGTGTTGTAGGAATGCCATTTTTAGCAGTAAGATAGATCCTTTAGGGTGGGAATGGAACTATATGCCTATGTGCCACAAGAATACTTTTAGGGATAGTTGAAAACCAGGGATATTAAAGTCCTTTTTTGCTATACTTCGTGGTAACTGTAAAAAATTCCATATATAAATCAGAGCTACCAAATCTTCAGGAAAAGCGTAGGAAAGATGTAGCACAGAGGTGTTGCTTCTGAAGTCTTCCCTGCTTGCTATGTATTAGCTCTCATTCTATACCCATAGCTGAGAGATAAAAATAAGCATATGTTGCCGACACTCCCATAGTGCAGTCTATCTGCTCGTAGGTGCTGGTAGAAAGGAGTAGCAGTCGCGCTCTGTGTGGGCAGCCCCACTCGGTGCTGGTGAGGGCTGACAAATGCGGTGTGGGCTGGCATAACACCATGCCTGCAGTGCAACTGTTGTTAGATGTGACAGCACCGTAACAAGAGCAGTTCCTGCCGCAGACTGCTACAGACGAAATCAGATCACCAAGATATAAACTCTACTAGATGATCCATACTGCAATATTTTTTGCTTGTTGGTACTGTTCAAGAATACTCAGGTATCGTTTCTGAAATCTTGGGACTTAAAAACATAGCTTAATAGATAGAGGCACCTAGATTATGGAAATGTTCCAATTTTCCTTAATGTATTGGAACACTAAATTTTACTGATTCCCCATAAATTTTATATGGATTCTTTTTCTGAATATTACTGATACAGTTCACACTCTCTCACTTCTTGAGATATTTCCATAAATTGGGATCTTTATTTTCAACTTGCCCATCTTCTCCAAGTTATACTGAAATGGTTTTGTTTAATGTCTTTATTGTATATGAATCACATGCTCACTTTACTCTGGGATATGTATAGATTCATTTACAAGCTTTATCAGAATAAACTCTTTCATTTTCTTCTAGTTGTAACCTGTGTGCTCTATGCCTTCGGAATGATATACCACTGAAACATCAGCTGAATGTTTCAGCAATGTGCAGGTCAGTTACCTATCATTAAGAGCAGTGATATTGTAAGGGCAATGCATCAAGCAGGAGATTAACTGGGAAAGGGAGAGAGAGAGGTAGGACAAAAAATAGTGCACCATGAGCTCTCTATTATGAATATAATAATGTAAAGGACAGTCTATATCTTACAGGAGCAATCTTAGGTGGATCATTTGATGCAGCTCTTGTGGAAGATAGTCTTCATATTAGTGGAGAGACAGATGGTGGACAGCATTACTAATTGAAGTGTGCTTTGAAGATATACTAAGAATTTTAATAAAATGAACAACAAACCTTAAGGCCTGAAATATATCTTCTTTAATATATGGCAGGTTATTAATTTAACATTCTTAGGTGAAATTGTTTACTGTGAATTGATACTTTTTTGTGGTATCATGGGAGCTTCTAGAAGCCATTTGGTGTTTCTTAGTTAGAAAATTTATCAACACACAGCTAAAAGGCTGTCCTGGCTCTTGAAGAGCTACACTTGTAGTGAAAACATTAGACATATGTGAAGCAGGAAGGAGGTGAAAACAACTCATTTCAGTAACGTAGGACATTTTCAGTCAATGAAATCTCAGCAAGATTATGGCCAAGAAAAGGCAACAGGAGGTAGCTGTGAGTGCTAACTTCAGTGAGTGGGTGCAATGTATGTGATTTAATTTTTACTCCAATAAAAGCAACTTGATTACACAGGTACTAAAACTGCACTGAGGAAATAAATTCTGTTGATATCTGCTTTTGCCTTGTCCTCACATTGAAGCATTTTCATAGGGGTGTGCAGTTTAAGGTAGGCATCAATTTATACAAAGTTGTGGTATAGAAGTTGAATCAAAGTTTGAGAGCACCTTGGAGTAACCACTGGAAGACAAGGTGATCTCCACTTGATGTGAAATAGTTTTTGGAGCATATAAAATCTCTAGAGGAGAAAAATATGACAAGCTTGCATGTGATGGAATACAGACTAGGAAATGTGCTATTTTCTAAGAGCAATTAACTATTAAGACTAAGCAAATGACTGTTTGGGTTGTTTAATTTTCAAAAGCTGGAAGAAATTGCTTGAAGAAAACACTTTGTTTCAATCAATGCACAAACCAAAAAGTAAGATTTGAAGTTGAAGTACGTATTTCATGTCAACAAAATGCTATACAGATTTAATTTCAAATTTCAGTAAACTCAAGTATTTTGAAGAATACTTCAAATACCCTTAATGCTAAGGGTTATTTTCAACTGAAAAATCCAACATTTGCATTTAAAAATGAGGAAACAAATTATTATAAACTTTTTTTGCAATAGTATATTTTATGGCACAGTGAAATTCTATGAATTTGTGAAAAGCATCAGCACTGCATTTTTAAGTTTTACAAGTTTTTGATGTTAACACGTTGATCAACTTTACAAGCAAATCTCAAACACTCCCAGAAAATTAATGGGTTTTTTTGGTGTCTACCACTGTATATGTCTCCATAACTTTCCTGGCACTCCTACAAATAAATAACATATTAATTTAAGCTCTCATTAATTAACTTGCAGGGGGAATCTGTCTCACCTTTTCTGGTGCCTAATGAAGTTTTAGTACTGGCCATGAGCTGAAGATGCTTCTAGGCTATGAGGAGTGGATCCCAGTGTCTCAGACATCTCAGGGTTGTTTTTGGGCTCTACCCAAACCCAGTTGGGATCTGCTGCCTACTGAAGAGAGCGACAGCTAGTGGAGAGCTACAGCTGTGAAGTTAGTCTTTTTTTTAGTGCGATGCCCAGAAGCCATCTTTTCCTATATGTAGTCTATCTTTGAGATTCAGCTTCCTATTTTGATACCAAAACATACACGATCTGATATTTTAAAAGGCCAGTGTGTGCTTGTAAGTGTGTTGTTATTCAGCTCCTAAAACTTGTGATTTGCTTATTCACACATTAGATTTTAAATTTGGGTAAAGGTGTACAGGCTTGATCATTCTCATCTAACTGCATATCAATAGGAGAGATTATTTTTGTTTGTTTCTATATAGCTAGAAACTTGAACCAGTGAAAACTCCATGTTTCATTACATTACCACATCCTACTTGGTCCAGTTTTGCCACATTAATTCAGAATCCGACCATTCTTGGAGTTTACTTTTTAGACTCTTCAAGCAGTGTGATCAACAGAAACGGTGACATTTTAGATGAAGGCGAGGTGCTGCTAAATCAAACAACCTTCTTAACTACTCCTCAGTTGTATAGTGCACGCTATACCACATGTGGCATTTTTCTGTGCCAGTGTGGAGCTTGAAGTGCCATGTTTGAAAAATCACAGTGCTATGAAACAGGTTGGAGATAGGGGAGCAGAAATGGAGAGTTGAGTGACATGATGCTAGTAACAGTTTTCCAAATAAGCTACTGTGGTATACCAAGTATCACTCATCCGTGTCTCTAGGATGCTTCCTGGGATTTGTTCTCGAAATGTCATTAATAAATGGAGCCCTCCAACACATTCCTCCTTAACCACTCTTCTAATGTTTTGGTATAGCCATCGTTATATCAATACCAATTATTAAGACATTGTAAAGATTCAGCTTTATTCTGTTCATTCTATTGACTTAAAGATATTATTTAGCACATACACAGTTGTACTATTTAAATATCAATCAAACCATGTCTATGTTATACTCTGTACACTGGGCATAGATATATCTTCAAATGCCAATGGGTGGACTGAAACAAACAGTATTCTGTGGAACCTTGTGTCCAAGCTGAAGTTATTATAGTGTGTGATATTTTTTTCAGCTGTCCACTGCCAGAGCCTAGCTTCTCAAGCAAGTTGTATAGTATAGTTGTATAGTAACACAATTAAAGATAGGGATAAAATAAAATACCTTGCAGGCTAAGGATCCCTACATGACAGCTTCTCTGTTAAAAAAAAATGAGATGTTAAATATCAAGGGATCATTAAGGAAATTTAAATTAAGAATTTATACAGATCTTATACTGGAAATTACCCTACAACAGACTTTTCCTCCCCTCACATTTTATAGTCACAATATCACACTCCTTGAATAACTATGGGCACATCTTTAGTATTTTTAGCAGTTTCAGTGTCATGCAATGGGGGTGCTGGTTGACAGCCGGCTGAACATGAGCCAGCAGTGTGCCCAGGTGGCCAAGAAGGCCAACAGCGTCCTGGCCTGTATCAGAAATAGTGTGGCCAGCAGGAGTAGGGAAGTGATTGTGCCCCTGTACTCGGCACTGGTGAGGCCGCACCTCGAATCCTGTGTTCAGTTTTGGGCCCCTCACTACAAGAAGGACATTGAGGTGCTGGAGCGTGTCCAGAGAAGGGCAGCAAAGCTGGTGAGGGGTCTGGAGCACAAGTCTTATGGGGAGCGGCTGAGGGAACTGGGGTTGTTCAGTCTGGAGAAGAGGAGGCTGAGGGGAGACCTTATCGCTCTCTACAACTACCTGAAAGGGGGTTGTGACGATGTGGGTGTTGGTCTCTTCTCCCAACTAACTAGAGACAGAACAAGAGGAAATGGCCTCAAATTGCTCCAGGGGAGGTTTAGACTGGATATTAGGAAAAAATTCTTTACTGAAAGAGTGCTCAGGCTTTGGAATAGGCTGCCCATGGAAGTGGTGGAGTCACCATCACTGGAAGTATTCAAAAAACTTGTAGATGTGGCACTTCAGGACATAGCTTAGTGGGTATGGTGGTGTTGGTTTGACAGTTGGACTTGATGATCTTAAAGGTCTTTCACAACCTTAATGATTCTGTGATTCTGCAATCTCTCTATAGAGGTAATAATTGGATCAGGACCTGCCTTATTAAATCTGCATACCCTTGTGATACCTATACATACGTACCTATGCAATACTTCTTTTTATGCCAGAGTAAAATACGATTAAAAATATCAGAGGCTTTGGAAAGTGAAAGAGAAACAGGAAAAAGTTTTGAAATGGCCCTTTAATAATGCTCCTTGTGGAAGGAAGGTACTGCTGGTCTCAGGAGTCTGAGTGTACCTGAATTCTATTTTTCTCTGATTTTACATACTTCTTGAAAAGGAAAAAAATATTAGTGTTAGTTCAAAGTAATAATTAACCAATTCTAAGAACAGAGCCAGAGATACAGTACTATTCTTGCCAGGATAATATAGTGCTTAACTGTTCACAGGGAAGCCTAAAAGCATAGGGATTTATTTGGATTTTCTGGCATCTTATCTTCCTACATTCTCTTCCTTAATGTGACTGGTTTTTTGAACTGCTTTCTTTCATATGCACTGAAATCCATGACAGTACATAAAACTAGAAAAATCCCTGTTCAGTTCTTAGCCCAGGGATAAGTCTGTGCTGGACCTAAATATACACAGGCTTAATGCCAGGCCTTTGCATGGGGATTAATTGCATTTTCACCTAATGCATAAAATAAAATGCAGGAAGACAAAGCAATGTTGTGCTTGCCATTTTTAAAAAAGCTCTTTGAAATAAAACTCCTTATCCTTTCATTCACCTGGGCTACACTCGTGATTTCGTGATTTATGTAGTTACATTGCTGAGAGATGTGTTTCTCTAGTGTCATCTGGTTTTCTACTTACGCATCAGTAGGTTGCTTACTAAAACTTTATCACTGTTGTAGTGCTGTGCCTAGGAGGAAATGGTTTTGTTCATCTGTTTCTAAAGAGGTTCATGGAAGAAGAGCAATGCGGATGTGAGAGGAGAGCAGAGGAGAACTGACGATACTTTTTTGGTGGCCTTAGTCCCATTAAGCATTGAAACCTGGTCACCTGGGGAAGGCCACCTCAGCAAAGGTCTCTCACTGGGCAATCCACGGGGCTTTATCGCCATTGCAGTCAACAGATTTATTTGTCAAAGGTTGCAGGATCTGGTAAGTGATGTAAAGGTATGAGCAGGAGAAGAAGGCTGCTTACCTAAAGATTGTTTACCAGCAGG